>NC_067398.1:229988053-230060553 GCF_016432865.1 Antechinus flavipes | reverse complement strand
TGTATTGTAATTTTATTTTTAATTTGTTTTTTTCTCAAAAAAAAATTCCCGAGGAGGGGGGTGCGACAAGCTTGTCGGTGTGATCTGTGCAGTGTGTGTGTGTGTGTGTGTGTGTGTGTGTGTGTTCGGTCTCTGCCAGGAATAGCAATCAGCAGAAGCGGTGCACTGAGCTCAAAAATACTAGCGTGAGGGGTCAAAAGAAAGCTGCAGACAATTTTTGGTATGGGGAGGGAATAGAAAGGTGGTGGGAGGCATAATCCTAGAAAGGAAAAATGGGACGCAAGGGAGAGGAAGAATATGCTGGATGCATGGAGTTGTGATCTCCCCCTCCCCTTAAATCTCACACACACTCACACGACAACGTATATGTACATCTCCTCTCTTAGACCCCAATGCCTAGGTCCTAAAGGCGGTCTGGTTAAGAAAGACTGTCTAAAAGGGAGGGGGGGAGGCACTGCTGCTGCTATCCGTTTCTGAAAGCAGTGAAGGCATCAGAAGATTGATCCGAAGATTGCTCGCAGAAGCCAGAGAACCGGGGGCGGGGTTAGATAGGAAGGGCAAGAGAGAGAGAGAGAGAGAGAGAGAGAGAGAGAGAGAGAGAGAGAGAGAGAGAGAGAGAGAGAGAGAGAGAGAGAGAGAAACACACCTGCAGCTTTCTCGGTTCTGCTTAGCCAGCTGTGTCCGAAGCACTGACTGACAGGAAAAATACAGCATTCCGGACTGCAAGGTTTGTGTATCTTTGGGGATTTAGCTTGGATCGTGCCTGGAAAATCAGATCTGACAGCAATCGGTGGCTTCTGGGTATTGGGGGATCCGGGAGATAATAACGTAGCACTTCCCCACTTTTTAAAGGGAGTCTCGGGGAACCCGAGGGGTCCCCAAGCTTTCAAGCTTCAAAGAGCTTTCACCTTGAGAGATGCTGAAGATAGCGCCCTCCGGCTGGTGTTCCTAGCCTAGCGGCGGCTGGTCCTATCTCAAACTCGACCCTCCCACCAGGCGCCACTGAGAACGCCCCCAACCCCTCAACCCCCGACGCACGCTTGGGGCCCCCAGTCCTTCTACTCTTCTACGGTACAGTTGGCGGAAACATAACGTATCGCATCACAGCTCTCTCTGTCTCTCTCAGTGTGTGCGTCTCTCTGTCTCTGTCTCTCCCTCCCTCCTCGTGTTTCCTTCATCCTTTCCTCTCTCCCTCCCTCCTTCCCTACAGATGACAGACATCCTTATAATTATTCTCTCCAATATCTAATCTCCTACCTTTTTTTTTTTTTTTTTTTTTTGGCCTTTCCCTACTTGTCTAGGGCACATCCTGTGTCTGTAAAATCCCCAGGTTAATTACACATCGTGTGTGTGTATGTGTGTGTGTGTTGTGTATGTGTGTGTATGTGATGTGTGTGTGGTGTGTTTGTCTGTCAGGGATGGGGGAGGGCACAGCTACCTAATTAGTACGCCTTCTCTGCCTTTTCCTCCCAACCCCTGTAGTTTCTGCGCTCCAAACCCTGCCCTTGTTTGTGGACCAGAGCTAAGGATGAGAACCCTGGAGAGTGAGCTTTTATATTTATCTCCTAGCAGCGCGCCTCCGGCGCCCCCACCCCTCTTTCTTTCCACAATAGTGGCTCTGCTCTGGCTAATCACTCTTCCTTCTTCCACCTTTTCTCTCCCCATCCCCCTCCCACCTCCGCCCCCAGCCTCACAGGTTCCTGGCTCTTAGGTTCTGGCCGGCTCTCCCACTATTTACCTTTTCCCTTGATATTCTCACTATTACCCTTCCCTAGATAGACCATCTTTATTTTTTGCTCTGGGCTGATCAGAACTGTTGACAGCCCAAGAGGAAGGAGAGAAGGTCATCAGTGTATTTTCATAGCATTATAACATTTTATATTCCTGACCTCTGGTTCCACTCCAGTCATTTTGGAACAGTGGAACAGAGGAACAGTGACCAAGACAGAATATTTGATAAATTGCCTCTACGTCTTAATATAATCTGAGGGACCTTCAAAACAGTAACCCCTAGGATATGAGGAACTCAGGAGAGAAAAGGATGAGATGGTAATATACAAGAGAAAGAGTACTAAAATGGGCATAGAGAAATCTAGATCTCAACTCCTGCCCACTAGTTTGCTGTGGGCCCTTCTGGGGTCCATATATTCTTATCTGCATATTGAGAAGTTTGTATTAAATTACCTCTAAGGTCCTTTCCAGCTATGATAATTTACTCAAAAGGAAATAGGGGCACCCAGTCCAAGCTCTCAAAGAGATCTAACATGTGACCTGGACAAGGCCACTTAACCTTCTTGTGCTTCAGTGACTGTGCCTCAGTGTGACCTGCCTTTCCTGCAGTTTAAAGCAGAAATCAGATGGTGCTACTTTGAAAGGAGAGAATCTCAATAAGGATCTCTGTTTTTATCTATTCAAGAGGGTCTTAGGGCAACTAAGTGGTGCAGTGGATAGAGCACTGAGTTAGGAATCAGGAAGATTCATTTTTCTAAGTGAAAATCTGGCCTCAGATACTTACTAGCTGTGTGATCCTAAGCATTTCACCTAACCAATCCTGTTTGCCTCAATTGCTCATCTGCAAATTGAGTTGAAGGAAATGGCAAATCATGTCAATATCTTTGCCAAGAAATCACCAAAATAGAGTCATGGAGAGTTGGACACAACTGAATAATGGTGTAGTTTTTCTACATATGTATAGAAGGATGATTCTGTTTTCTCCATTAACTAAAACTCTTATCTATTTTAGTTCCAGATCTTGATACAAAGTTGGATGACCAAGCTTCTTCAATTAATTGATCAAGAATTTATGTGTGCCCAATTCTATGAGAGATACTGGGGAGAAAAACTAAGTCTCAGAATAGAGGCTCTTGTGCCTTATGCTTCACAGACACAAGGAGAATTCTCCTTGGAATTCACAAAGGATTGGGATGGTACTTCATGGAGAAAGATAAGACCCAAGATGATTAATTGAAAGATGGGTAGGATTTGAATTTGGGGAGAAGTGGGAGGGAATGAAGTGGTTGACAGAGGAGTTAACAAAAACAGGGAAGAGCTGAAAGCCTTTATGGGGGACTGTGAGGACTCTGGCCTGGTTCTCTCACTTTTAATATTGGTGCCATAATTATTCAGAAGTTTCTATACTTGTATTTGGGAGATTGGGTCATTCTGCACTCCTACCAGATCTCCCTTTCTAGTATGACTTCTCTTTACCACACAGAGTGACAAAGTGAACCCCATCTTCAGTCACAGATCAAATTCTAACACAGAATACTAAAGCTAACAGAGAACTTCCAGCCCTTTCATTTTTCAAGTAAAGAAACGAGGAACAAAGAGGGACAGCGACTTGTCCAAAGTGATTCAGCCAGTCTGCGGTAGAACAAATTTCATGTTTCCTGACTCTTAGTTGTATTTTCTCTTATACCACATTGCCTTTCTCTCAGATTTGGTTTTCAACCATCCTCTTCCTGCAACCTTGGAAGAAATGGAGTATTTCTTTCTCTTCCTTCTGTGGGTAAAAGCTAAAAGCTTTTTTTCCCCCTAAAAGCTCAAACTACCCATTGTCAAACCTAAACCCTTAACTAGAACTCTAAGCCGAGATGGTTGATTCTATATCTCTGGTTTCCAGATTCAGCTGATAAAAAGGTCCAGACAATAGGGTTATCCTCATAGGATGGCTCCTAGAAGGAATGCAATTTAACTTCCTTTTTTATACTTGTCCTCCCACCTTGCCAGTGGGAGGGAGAAGTTTGCTTATGTAGCATCCCAAGTCATCTTTCTGCAACATACCCCTCCTTTATTGCTAAAGGCATTAATAGACAGACATGGTGGGACATGGGGATGCTTTTGACATGAATCTTCGGTTTATCCAATGGCTTGCTTCAGGCTCTTCTTGGAGAAAATCTCCAGTTCAAATGGAACTAGCTTAGCCTAAGGAATTAGAGCATGATATTAATGGCATCAAAGTCACCAGTTCCATCTCTGATTAGCTTAGTAAGCTTCATGTTTTCCCATGGCCACAAACTGAACTCTAACCCTGGTCATACACTGAACCCAGCTCCAGATATAATTTATAGTAACTACCTCAGAAAGACAGTTAGCATTGAACAGATAATCACATCATTCTTCACAATAACCCTGGAAGTTTTACATTTTACAGGTGGGGTAACTGAGACAGAAGTTAATTGACTTATGTAGAGTTAACAAATAGCTAAATAGCCAGCTAGTTAATAGTTGAGGCTTTCATGTCTTTCTGACTCCAGTTTCAGTTCTCTATCCATCTAGTGCAGTGGTCCTCAAACTTTTGTTCTCAATATCTTTATCCTATCAAAAATGATTGAGGATCTGTCCAAAGAGTTTTTGTTTATGTGGTTTATAGTTATAGATATTGATCAAATTAAAAATAAAAACTAATTATGAATTTGTAGACTCTCTGAAAGGATTTCAGAGATTCCCAGGATGCTGTGGACCAGACTTTGAGAACCACTGATCTAGTGGATAGTCACTGTTGGTGGCTCATAAGCAGCCTCATGGAAGAAATGGCTGTCACTGAGCTAAATTTTGAAGAAAAGTAAGGATTCCAAAAGGTAAAGGCCAGGAGAGAGTGCATTACAACCATGGAGAGGAACAGGACAGGCCAAAGGAACAACTTGTAGAATAAAGCCTGGTGAAGCAGCATCTTCCAAGACAAATGGGCATTCTATGTTAATAGAGCATGTTGAGATTAAAAATCGTGGCATAAAGCAGGACAGAAGGAGAGTATCTGTAGATCCAGCTGAGTCCATCCTCATCAGGTCAAGGCCACTTGGTAAAGGCTCCAGGACTGTACCATTTCCTTTCTCTATGTTAAAAAAATATATAACTGTCTTTTATCTTCCTCCCTACTACTGGAGACATTCTCTAGCTTTTTTTTTTTTTTTTTAAATCTGAACTAGGAATTCTGCTTTAATTCTCAGATGATTCTATAAAGAAGAGATGGGGAGAAAGATAGGGACAAGGAAGATCTGAGTTGAAATCCTAGACATGTGATTTGAATCTTAGCCAAATTATTTAAACCTCATGGGTCTCAGTTTTCTGGTCTGCAAAATTAGGAAGTTGTGCTGTATTTCTAAGGTAAATTCCTGCTCTAAAGCCTATATAAATAGTCAATATATAGTATATATATATATATGTATACATATATACATATATATATACACACACACATATATATATATAATATATAGTCAATAAACATTTAAATGTCTGCTACGTACCAGGCACTGTGCTATGTTCTGGACATACATATATGGAAAAAAAAAGACAGTCTTTGCTCTCTACAATCTAATGGGGGAAGACAAAACACAAAAGAAAGCTGAGAAGAAGGAAGTGTGCCAGGGAAAGAACCTGACTGTGGGCACAGCTGACTTCTGGGGCAGCTAGACAGCAGAGTGTATAGAATGCTGGGTCTGGATTCAGGCAGATCTGAATTCAACGTTGGCTTTATTTACTTACTAGGGGTGTGACCCTGGGCAAGTTATTTAACCCTGTTTGTCTCAGTTTCTTCATCTATAAAATGAGCTGGAGAAGGAAATGACAAACCATTGGTCTTTGCCAAAAAATCCCAAATGAGGTCATGAAGAATAGGATAACAGCAGCAATAACAACAAACAGAAATCCCAAACTATGCAGCCAGGTGAGAAAAGAGATGTCTTAGCTCTCTCTCCTTAAATGGTGACTCTCTAATCAGAGAGGCAGAAGGTAATGATGAGGTGAAATGATCCTATGATCCCAAAAGTTCATGAGATCCCAGCTTTTCCCCTTTTTAATCCTGTCCCCCCTTTTAACAACTCTCCATTCCCTCTGTGGCTTGGATTTCCTAGAATATTATTATCTAGCCCCAACAAAAGGAATGGCCAGGGGTATATGACTTTCCTAGGGAGGACAGATCCCCACCTTTAAAAAGTCAGAAGTGAGTTCTCCTAGGGAGCAAAGGCACTGGGAGGTATCTGCTCCTTTGTTTGTATTAGTCCTACTTGAAAAGCTTCCTTTATGGAAAATCTGTCTCCAGAAGTCTTTCTGGAGTTAAATAACTAAACAAGGACAGAGGGAGAGAGTTTAGGGAAAAAAGATGTGCTGTCTGCTGGGGCCTAAAAGGAGACCATATCAACAGGAGGTGATGAGAGGCAGAGTTTCCAGATGTGGAAAGGAGGGGGATGGGCGATGAGAGATGGAAAAGGAGACTGCTCAGGGGCTAGAAAGAGTGAGAACGAATACAGGGGACAGACCAAAGATGTCTTCAGTGGCTACGTTAAATGAGGTAAGATGTCTTTTTCTATTAACCTGACCTAAGTTATTTTTTTCAGGTTAGTGACCAATGGCTATAAGCCTGGTTCGTTAGAGTTGGGCAATCAGAAATCATCATCTAATGTGCTATCATTCACCTATAGCCTCTACCCTTTTAAAAAGACCATTCTCAGACTCTTGTTCAGCCACATACAGCAGAGAACTATCCTAGTGCATACACAGGGATTTGGGAGGTCCGGATTGTGTCCTGGCATTGTTATTAATTTTTGACACTACCGTGGACAACTAGGTAGCACAATGGATAGGGTAATGGATCTGGAATCAGGAAGACTCATCTTCCTGAGTTCAAATGCAGTTTCAGACACTAGCTATATGACCCTTAACACTTAACACTGTCTGCTTCAGTTTCCTCATCCATAAAATGAGCTGGAGAAGGAAATGGCAAACCATTCCAGTATCTCTGTCAAGGAAACCCCAAATAGAGTTATGAATTGTCAGACAACCAAACAACAACAACAAAAACCTCTTTATTCTCTCTAGCTTTCCCTTTCTCATATTTCACAAGCTAGCAATGGCCTGCTACCATCTTAAAATCATGGATCGTTAGCAGTAAAATGACTTAGGAGATCAATCTAGTCTAGGCCCTCATTTTACAGATGAAGAAACTGAGACCTAGAGAGAGAGAAAATAACTCGCTAAAAATCCCACAACTAGTAGTTGCAAGGTTGTACCTGAGACTCACATTTGTAATCTTTCCATTCACTCTTACCTTTCCAGACTAGCCTCTGTATTTGAGCATTAATTTATCACTATGAATGCTTAAATTCCCAGTGATGAGGCTTAACTGATTTTGCCCTTTACAAGATGGTGTAGTTGCAAAGAACTCTGGGCAAGGAATCAGGAAAGGGAAAGGGAGGGGAAAAACACTTATTAAAACTTACCATGTGGCAGACACTATACTAAACACTTTACAAACACTATATTATTTTATCTTCCCAATAGTCTTGAGAAAGTGCTATTATTGTTTCCATTTTATATTTGAAGAAATGGGCAAGACTTTCCTGGAGTCAAACTAGAATCAGGCTAGAGTCAAGCTAGAAAGTATTCAAGGTAGGATATGAATTCAAGTCATTCTGACTCTAGGCCCAGTGCTCTATCTACTGTGCCACCTGGATGCCTAGGCTAGAAACTCATGTTCTAGTTCCAGTTCTACACTAAACCAACTGTGTGATTCTGGACAATTCAATATGACCTCAGGCCTTGATGTCACCATTTTCTAAATTGATTTGATCATTTCTGCCTCCTATCTGCCTCACTGAAGGTAAGGTGGTTGAAACAAAATAATGTATGTGTGGGTCGTTAAATATAGATAGATAGACATATGTAAAATATATGGATATGTATAGATATACACGTAGAGATAAAAATAGTATTATTTGTCTAAAGATAAATCAGTAGCTTTTGAAAAATTTCTTAATTAGGAGGATTGTAACTTGAGTTGCTCATCCACACTTTATTAGGTTGGGTTGTTTGTTTCTCCTAGATTTTATTAGCATTGGGTTATTAAAAATGGAGAGGAAAAACCTATTGTTTGGATGGGAACTTCAGGCATCTCTAATATTAATGTTTATGTAAGACCTTTTCCCAATCTGCAGTCATACCTGAGTGTTGGATTCCAGAGAATGATTGTTATTTCAACTTCAAAAGAAGTACCTTGCAAGTACAGACTTCTGACCCTCTAGCACTAGTGTGCTTCCCATTAACTATCAGTTAAGAAAGGCATTTAACAAGATGGCATATTAAAAGCTACCAAAAAAGCTCTAAAAATTAAGTTAAAAATCCCCCCCTCCCCGCCATCAAACTTGGGGGCATACAATCCCATGCACACACATAGTGTTCAGGGGAAGTATAATGGAAGTGAGTCATATAAACATGGCACATATATGTCAAAAGCAACTCCCAACTCCTGTTACTGATATGAGAAAGATTCCTTTCTAGATTCCCATCCTCTCCTAGTTAATAATGTAAATTGCCCTTTAATTCACAAATCCTGGTGCCTTTTGAATTCCAATAGAAGATCTGACCTGTTCCCAGCCCCACCCGGATCTGAGTCAACTTTGGGGCTACACCTAAAAGCCCCTTGAGCTAAGTCTCCTATTATAAAAAGGCCACGCTGGGAACCCCTCTTTGCAGAGATTCCAAACATGGCTGCCATATGAGGACCCTCTGTCCACTGGACTCTCTGTCCAGTGCCCTCCTTATCTCTACCTTCGCTTATACTTTAATTTTGCTTACCCAATAATAAACCTCTTTTATCAATCTAGCTCTCCGGGCCAATAAATGCTTTTATTGGGAACTCGCGCCGCTACTAGACCCCCTTGCACCGAATCTGTACCCCAAACCTGCCACTAGACCTTAACCCTAATTTCATTTAGGTACCCCAAAGCTAGACCTCAACATTACAACTGAGCCTGGAAATCCATTCTCTTTTCATAGCGTTCTCACGAAGCTTTTCAGTATCTCTGCAGGGCAGGGTTGCTCATCTCGATTCCCAGGGTATTCTCTACTGCTTCCCAGGCCCTTGTTCCTTGAAGCCTCTTTCTCCCTTGAGCTACTGTCTCTTTGTATTGTATATTTCAGCTCCCCAGAGGTAGTGTCTTCTACTGATAGAATAGTTTCTCTTCCAAACTACATAGCTGATGGAGCAAACGAGAGAGGAAGAATTTCCCTCCTCATTCCTTGCAGAGATGTCCTTCTCCTCCATAGCCTCCACAGGCAGCTCTGGAGTCAGCTAGATGACATGTCTCTGGTTTTGCAGCTAGACAACTTGTCTGATGAAGAAAAGGAAAGGAAAATCTTCCCTTTGCCCAGGGGTATCCATATCAAAGCTGCTGAGGTGGATTCCAGCAAACTGAAATTCTGCCCCTAGGGCTTAGCTATTTAAACCCCTCGGGGACAGAACTAATTTGTTTGCTCAGTCAAGTCTAGGTGTTTTCTAGACTTGATCAGAGGGTGCTGGGGTCACCTCATAAAGGCATCAATCTGTATAGTTAAGTTTTCAGATAATGTAAGCACTTGGTGATTATAATATATAGAGAGAGTATGTATGGGGTGTGTGGGGGTGTGCGTGAAGGCAAAGATCAACTTCTCCACATTTATTTAGCCATTTAGAATTTACAAAGTACTCTACATATATGATCTGTCTTTAAAGATGAGAAAGCTGAAACATAGGGAGGTCAGTCAGTGACTTTGCCGAGGTCTTTTTTGTCTGTAGCCACACAGTCGATAAATGTCAGAGGCACAGATTCAAATCCCAGATCTTTGCTGACTTCATGTCCAGAGCTCTTCACACTATAACAAATTGCCCCTCTAGAGCTGAGTCTCCTCCAGTTAGAGATTCATCCAGAGCTGTTGGAGGAGACTGGCCTCCCAATGCTTGCAGTGGCCCAAGAGCCAGATTCATGGGCAGAAAGGCTCATCACTAAGCTCTTGTCCGACCACAGCCAGCCTTAGCTCTGGACCGAGACAAAATCACTGGAAACAACTCAAAGAACAGAGATGACCACCTGGGCCCAGGCCATGCTTTCCAAGAGATCAGTCACATGTGCTCTCCAGCTCCCCTCGATGGCAGCTCTAACGGGAATAGCTGTTTGCTATTGCTTTAAATGCGTAGCCAGAAGCAAAGAGTTTGGAGGAGGGCACGGTGACCGACCACCCCACTGGGCATGGATCTCGTGTGAGACGCATGTCCCCAGCCCACATGTGGCCAGAGGTTACGGGAATAAGCACTGAGCAATGTTGGCACAGCTGTGAGTGGGTGAAGGGAATGCTTTTAGGCCCAGTGCTTTTCTGCCTGAGACCATTACTCCTGTTTTAGCATGGTGGGAGGTGTCATTAGAAGCCATCTGGGACCTTTTAGCCTGGTCATTTGCAGAGGCAGGGGACAGACCTGAAGTGGGGAGTATGCTTTCATCTTTGGGGTGGCTGTATTGTTAATTTCCAGGCTGACCAAAAAAAAAAAAAAACAAAAAAAAAAAACCAACCTGGCCCCAGCTTACTATTTCTGGAACTCTCCAGGGATGATCACCTTCCTTTCTCAGCACTGGAATCTAAATGGTCTTGAAAGATGCTTAAATCCTTCCCGAAACTGAGAGCTGCAGAGGAGCTGTGGGACTCAGGGGTTTACATTTAGACAATATTGAATCTTCTATCAGAGGAGAGGCGGGGGAAGAAACAGAAGGAAAGAAGAGAGGAAGGAAGAGAAGAAATAAGAAGGGGGAAATAGTGAATGAACAGAGACAAAAATAGAGATGAGGAGATAGGGAGAATAAGAAAGGGAAGAAAGGAGAGAAGGAAGAAAGGAGAGAGAAAAACCAAGAGAGAGTCATCCCAAATGGAAATGTACTTAAAGGATATAAATAGGAAATTCTTAAAGGAAGAAATACAAACTGACTATAAAAGGTGAGCAAATTTTTCAATCATTGGAGAAATGTAAATGAAGACAACTCTGAGGAACTCCCTTACAACCATTCAATTGACTTATATTTTTAAATGATACAATTCAATGTTGGTGGTGCTGTGGAGAAGTAGGCATAAGGTTAGACAACGATTGAGCCGTGAATTAGTGCAGTCTTTTTGGGAAGCAATAATGTATTATACAAAAAGAGTTACAAAACTGATCTTATCCTCTAAATTCATTATATCTTCCCCCAAACCATATTTTTCTTTACATTTCTCTATTTTTTCAATCAATAACACTGCTATCTTTCGTCACTCAGGTTTACAGCTATGCAATTATCCTAGAGTCTTCTCTTTCCTTAACTGCCATAACCAATCTTATTGATTCTGCCTCCACAACAGCTTTTGCATTCATCCCTATTCTAATATGTCTCACCTGGACTACTATCAGAGCCTCCTTATTGGTTTCCTTGCCTCTAAATCTCTCTTTTCTACAAGCTATACCTACATAGCTACCAACCATACTATCTTCCAACTCAAAAGTTTTCAATAGTGGTCTATTGCCTCTAGATAAAATATTGATTCTCCAGATTTTGACAATACAGCTACCTTCATGTTCTTTCATATATGACTCCCCTTCACACATTCTCCAATCCAGTTAAAATGCTCTTCTAGTCATTCTCTATACCCAATATTTCATCTCATACTTTGCTACTATTATCTAAGTCCAGAAAGTACTCTTTCCTTTCATCTGCATTCTCCTTTAGAGAACAGGTCAGTTTTTACTTCCCACACAAGAATGTTTCTGTTTACTAATACTTTCTTCCTATCACTATTACTTTTTACATTCTTCATATTTATATACATGTTGCATACCTCCTCGAATGCAGATATTTTGCTTTTGTTCTTGTTCTAGCACATAGTAGGTACTTAATAAATGTCTATTGAATAGAAGTGCACTCAGAGACGATTCTATTAGGATTATACTTAAGAATGTAAATAGAAGGAATAAAAAGTCCTATTTGTGCAAAAATATGCAAAATGGTGTGATGGCAAAAAACTTGAAATTGCCCATGCATCCAATGATTGAAGAATGGCTGAAAAAACAGTGGTATACAAACTTAAAATTTTTTTATTACACCAAAAGGAATAACAAATATGAAGAATATAAAGTGTTGGGAAAGTCATAGAAAATAATATAGAATGGAGAAAAATAAAGTAGAATCTGAACATTATAAAGAGAGGTTCCAGTTAGTGCGAATAATGAATCCCCTGATATGGTTAAATGTATTCAGATCTGAAATGTTTGAAGTTATAAGCATGTAAAATATGATCACCAGTTCAGCCCAATAGAAACAGGCAGTGCAAATACGAACAATTTGATCATTTAAGGGGAATTTATTGTTCACATTAATCAGGGACTAGATATATTGTATACATTATCTACAGCAATGCAACAACAGCATCTTTTTAAAGAAATATGCAGAAGAAAAAGAGATCAGAAGGAAACATGGAAACAAAAAGAATGCTTCTGTTTTGTTAAACTTAATATACACTTAAATTATAATGTGGATATTCTGACTTTATATATAATTATTTTTATTCAAAATGTTTATAGGAATATTCATTATTGTTGAATATTAAGTTTAGGATTAATGATTCAATTAAAAATAATTAAAGAAAGAAACATAAAAGATAAAGGAAATGATTTGAATGGCAAAGATAAAGAGAATAAATGAGAAAGAAAAAAGATGACTAGGGGAGAAAGAAGGGAATGGAGAGGGCAGAGAAATGTGAGAGAAATGAGGAAAAAAAGGGAAGGACAGTGAAGGAGGAAGAAGAAAGACAAGACAGATTAAAGAGAGAGAATGAGGAGAAAGGGCCAGAAAGAGGAAGATGGATGTGGTTGTCTTTTCCCCTCTCAATTGAATGAGGTAGCTTTGCCTGAGGAAACAATCATCGGCTCTGGATCTGTGTTGGTTGCACGTCCCTCAGCTGAGCTCAGTTCCAGGGCCTCTGTCTGTCTATCTTGCCACCTTTACTTCCCTTGATGATGCATGGTCTTGATCCTACTCATCCAGGGTAGGCGAGAGGGAAGAGGGTACACTGCAGAGCAGGGGAATGGGGAGGAGGGCAGAGAGATAATGAATGGTGGCCAGAGTTTCCAACCCCAGAGAGGATCCTTTCCATGACTCTCAATTGTCTGTCTCCATTAATGAGGGACGTCCCTCACTTCAACATCCTCTTTCTTCCCAAGACTGGCCTGTGTTCTTTGTTAGTGCCATGAAATATTACTGGAGACAGGAGGATTTAAGAGGCTCAGTGATCTGGGGCAGAGCAAAGCTGGGTGATTTGGCTAGATGCGGATACATTTCTTCTGCAGCAGGCCTTGCCAACGCTTCTGCCTGGACTTTTCCTTCCCTAACACCTTTCCTGTGTCCCAGGCACCCCAGACAGTGTCTCAAAGATACAGCCCCAAGATCCAAAGTATCCACAGGAGTTGGTCTCTCACTCACACAAGGTAAAGCTTGGGCACAGTGTCAGAACTCCAGGAGAATTATAAACCTAGTTTGGATTAGTTAGTTCAGTTGTTTAATGAGACCAAGTTCATGGGTTTACGTTTAGGTGCATTAATTGGATTCTGCCTATTCTCTAATATGAGACAGACTTTGAATCCTTAGCCACATACTAAATCCTAACTCTAGCCACTGACTGAACCTGACCATCTGTTTCATTAAAGGGAGATAGGCAAGAGAGTAAATCTAATTCAGTGAGAACTCTTTCTGTCATGAGAACCATAGTTCAATACAGTCCCCCAATATTCCCTTAAAGCATAGAATAAATTAGTCTTTTATTTCTTCTCTAAGGAGAATGGGGAAATCGAGATACCAATAAATTCGTCAGGGAATTGACTGTTAAGAACCTCTAAACATTGTTACCTAATTACAGTTATCTCTTTCACATTTCAGCTTTCCCCATCACAGTTTTGATATATTGTGGGTCAGCAATTTTGGGATGTTTTGCAGAACATACAGATGATACAACTCAGAAATGCATAAAATATGTGTATTGTGTTGCATATCAACATATTTTATCTTTTAATATCATAATAATTTAGACTTCTTTGGTATGCAAAATTTTTATGTGGGATTTTCCAGATCAAGGGGGCATGGTGGTCCTAATTGCTGAGATGTGGAAGGGATAACTGTAATTAGGTAACAATGTTTAGAGGAAAGAAAGTTTCAGGATCCTATGACAGAGACTAGCAGGAAATTACATTAGATCTAAAGGGAATTTCAGGAAAGTGCCATGAAGTAGAAAAAAAGAACTTTAAGCAGAAAGATTTTTTAGAATCTGAGGGTTACTCCCTTCCATTGCCATATGAATGCTAAGCGTAAGTCCACAGCTCCCCCTTTCTCCCCTGGACTCTATATATTTATGGGAGAGTGTGACCTTATTGGGATAGGCAGGATTGTTTTGTACCAACTGGTTACTTTACCATTTTAGTAAAAAATCATTTCTAAAAATTAAATCTTGCTGGCTAATTCATATCAACTGATAATCACTGTGAGAAATCATACTAGTTGGGGCTCGTGAATCATTATTCTAGAAAATCATGCCCCTCCAGGCCTCCATGTTCCCTAGAATCGTTAACAGGTGGGGAGGGGGGTAGTAAGCAGCAGTCGCATTCTGGAGACTCAAACTACCAGATCAAAGGGAAGTTTGGGCTTTTAGCTGCAGGGCATATTACTTATTTTATAGCTGAGAAGATGTATGCCCAGAGAGATTGATGAGGACTTGCTGAAAGTCACACAGCAAATTAATCCTAGAATCCTAGTCTGCTGGAATGACTGAATCGGAAAGCCTCTTGGACATCATCATATTCCTGTCTTTTCATCTCCTTCTCTTTCCCGATTTCACAGAGGAGGACACCTCTGCAATCAGGGAGACGAACTCAGTTAACAAACGTTACAGGTTAGGTTTTGGTGATAAAGTCGGGACTGAAATCCAGCTGTAAGCAATGAGGACATTGCAAGGCCTTTTTTCACCATGACATAGTATCATGGTCTGATAAATTTTAGGACCTTCCTGGTACACGAGATTTCAGGTACACCAGAGATCTTGGAGCTGTTGATCCTATCTGGAGAACACAATCTTTATAACATGTTTCCAGGGTGAAGAGATTCATATAAGACCTCATCCAGGAATGAAACCCGGACAGCTAGCTCGTCTCCCAGTCCCCAGACCACAGGGTCCCAGTCCCCAGGAAGCCTGACCAAATGGCTTCCCCATGACCCCTCTGCTGCTCTGAGCTCCAGAAGACAGTTGGCCTCGGGGTCCGGCTGGAGGATCCGGTCCAGCCCCAGGAACTGGAGGGACGGCTGCGTCTGGGACTCAGACTCGTGGTGGCGCTGAGCACGGGTCACTCCGTTGTTGGGAAGAGGTAATTAGACAGGTGGCCCCGTTCCATTCCCTGCCCCAGGCCCAGTGCCAACTTTCCTGGGCCATCAGCCCTGTGCAGCTGTCTCAGACAAGGAGTAAATATTGGTGGGGCGGTGCCAGTGACATCACTGCAGCATCACTGAACAAGAGGAACGGGAGCAGATTCTCTGGGAGAGTGGGGAGCCCGGATAAAGTATGCTCTGTGCTGCCCGGGGGAGGGGCTCCAGATGCTGGGATCCTTCCTCCCCCTCCCCACTTGCCGCCCCAGACTTGGCAGCCCCTACGGACCACGTCAGCTCCTGCAGCTCCAACAATGAGCCCGGTGGCCCTGCTCCATTCTCCCACGTCCCCTCCTCGGTGCCCTGACATGTTTTCTAGCAGGCTGGCAGGCTCCGCCTGGTTCTCTGACACGACCCTTCCCCCTTCTCCTTCCCTCCCTCCAGCCAGGAAATCTTTCTCTGTGTCTCCAGACAGGGAGTTTCACCCACCCTGTCCAACGGGCTCAGAACAATAACGCTTTGTTTGCCAAATGCTTTGTTTGCCATTTTGGTGCGGCGAACCTTTCTCTGGGGAATCTCTCTTCTGCCCCCCGGGGGGAGTGGCTCCAGTGAGCTGCGCCCCCAACCACATCCCTAATTTCAAACATGCCATTGGCTTTGTGAGAGGACAAAGGGGGCCTGGAAGCAATTGCTGCTCGGGAGGCAGGGAACCCGTGAGCTGCTGGGAGGCCGGGAGGGAGCCGAGGCGCACGGACGCACCTAGGGGCCACATCTGGAGGAGTGTGTAACGTGCACGTGCGAGCGCACCGGCTGTGTGGGTGCCGAGTTTGGGCCAGCCCTTGGGTCTGTCTGTGGGGTCTCCTTGGCAGAGACCCTAGAGTGGCTTGCCATCTTACAGAGAAGGAGCTGAGACAATTAGGGCTCAAACGGCCTGCCCAGGATGGTCTGGCCACGTCTGTGGGCAGGTTTTTCCGGCCCGGGGCCTGGGGCTCAGCCTGCTGCACCACCCAGGGCCTCAGAGAAAGAGAACTGAGCGGCCTGCCCCAGGGACCTCTCCCTCCGGCGCTGCCCACCGGACTGCCTAGCCGCTCCTGTGTGCACCACCACACACACCTAGAGCCACACCTGAGAACGGCAACATGTGGTGGTGAAACGGAGGCCCCGCTCGGAGCCAGGCGAGATGGGTTAGTCTCCCCTTCAGCACTCACTGATCATCACGGACAGGTCGTGAAGGGTTTCTAAGCCTCAGTTTCCTCATTGGTAAAATATGAGACATAATGCTCATGGTTCCCACCTCACGGGGTGATTGTGAGGCTGAAATGAGGCAACGTCACATTTAGCAAAACTGGAAAAGGCTACATAAATGTCAGCTGTTATTATCGCCCACCTCTCAGAGCTCGTCCCCCCGGGACCTCCCGGGACCCCCAGAGGACTGACACACTTTCAGACCCTGACTCCTGGGTTACTGCGTGTCCCGAGGCCTTGGCCCGTCAGCGGGATGTACCATACGTGTGGCTGTGTCAACATTTCCATCTCTGCACAGGAGACTTTCTGGGTTTATTGGGTGGATAGTCTGCCGGCCCAGCCCACTCCCACCTGAAAACTTCATGCCTTCCTTGCTTTTTGCTTCCTTCCCCCTTCCTTCAGGTGATTTCTTTTCCACTAATGACTTTCACTGGGAAAAAGCAGTCCGGCGAATTGCTAGAAGACATTCTCCCTACTGCTAGTCCTGGCCTTGAGGCCGTTTGCGTAATGGTTAGAGCAGAGGAGTGGTACCAATGAGACAAAGGTCCCAGGGGCCGTCCCCATGTGGGACAATTACCTTTGTTCTGTCTAGCAGCCATACTTGAATTTCTGAACAGGCCAGATGTACTGCACATGTTTGCCATTGGTCACCAGTTGAAAAAAATAACAGAGTCTGGATGGCACAATGTGGATAGCCTCGTTGCTATAAATGAAAACATTTTGAAAATAGAAATATGCTGCTCTGTGAGATCATGAGTCCCCTGGTGAAACAGAGGATAAAGGACTCCTATAAGGGGACTTACACACAGGATAGGGCTTATACGACACGATGGGGAGAGATTGGTCAGGATATTTTCTGATCAATTAATTTCCCTGAAGCCTCAGCCCTCCAGTTGATGTAATCATGGAAAGCTAGGGGCAGATAATGAAATGTTAATATATTCCTATATCCTGTTATGCCTTTATGAAGTGTGAAAAAGTTTCCCTGATTGAATTGGAAGGGGAGGTTGGCATTATCTGGGTGAAGATTAGCCACACTCCTGGTGGCCCCTAAAAGATGCTAGTTAACCAGCCTAGATACAACAAGAAAAGGAGAAGAGAAGGAGGCTAGAGACTCAGAGTTGGGAGAATAGAAATGAAGATTGAAGAGTCACCATGAGGACTGGGTGGGAGTAATTAGATACTAAGTATGTTAGGATTGATGCCTCCTGAAACCTCTCTGGACTATAGACCCTAAAACATGTATTATTTATTTCCTTTCTTCCCTCAGGTTCCCTCATGGGACCCTGAAGTCTCTTCTAGACACAAGAAACATCTGTTTTTTTTAAGTTTACCTTTCTTTACTTAAAATATTTACTTTATAAGCATTGCTAATGTGTGCACATTTAATGGGAATTCAGTTAAGAAGCTGATTGATGGGAATGTCCCAGAAAAGAGATTTAAGACTTCAGTGTTTTGCCAGAGTGCTGTCTCTGACTGGGGGCTCAGAGTAAGGAGGAAGGGGAAAGAGAATTATGGCTTGATTTGTCAGACATTTACTAGATGTGTGACCCTCATCAAGACACTTAACCTCTTGGAGTCTCAGTTTTCTCATCTGTAAAATGAAAAGTTAAACTTAGATGGCCTCCAAGGTCCTTCCTTGCTCTCCATTTCTAATCTCATATACTTCCCAGAGCAGAGAAAGAAAGTTCATGGCAGGAAGCCATCTAGACAAATGAATTAGTAATGCAGCGGGTGCAAATAAGAGTAGATGAATGTCCCAGATTACCATCCTCTCTCTCAACTACTCAATTAAATGCCACCATATGAGCAGAAACACCACATAGTTGTTAAATGCCTATCATGTGCAGAGCACTATACTATGGATTGATTTTGACCAAAGTTGAGAGAAGACCTCATTAAACTATAACCTGGGATCATAGAATCACAAATACAGAGTACAAGGGGACCTTATTGGCTATCTACTAACCTTTCATTTTACATTACATATAACTGATGCCCAGAGAGACTCAGTCCAAGGTTAAAGAGATGGGAAGTAGCAGAACAGGAATTCCAATTCAGGACTCCAAACCTCTCTCATTTTCTACTATACTATGATAAGATAAAATGCTAATATATGTAGCTATAATATATAATATCTTACTATAAGTGAATTGGGAAATTACAAAAAGAAGTACTGAGAGGTCTGGGGAGAAAGTCATTACAGACTAGAGAAGCCAAAGAATATTTTCTAGAGGAGATGATATAAACTGGATATTAAAGAATGGATAGGAATTCAACAGATGAAGAGAGGGAGACAGGATCATCTAGATGTAGGTAATAAAGCATAGAGAGAGTACATTACACGTTTGGTGTGTCAGAGTTGTTTAGTTTGACTGGCCATTAGCATCGATGAAAAGTTATAATGTTAGAAAAGGTCTAAAAGGTAGCGTGGGGCCAGGTAAGGGAGGGATTTTAATTTTTCTTGGTATGGCATAGCTGTTATCCTTTGTTCTTGAAGAGGATCAAAATGACATCACTCTGTTAGGGTCAAGTTATAATATGTACGACTGTGTCTAATCAGACCAATTTGAGCTTGAAAGGCTCCAACACAGGCTGAGTTAAAAAAAAAAAGTAATTTTACTTATAAGTCAATGAAAAAATAATGAAAATTTCTGAGGAGAAAAATTAATTAACCAAATCTATGTGAAAGAAGAATTATTCTTGTAGAGTATGCAGGACACATTGGAGGGTAGAGGAGAGAATGAAGTTGGAAAGACCTATTATTGTGATACATGCCTACCTGGAGCCAGTGCAGTGACTTAAGCTTAGGACTGTAGCACAATGAAACACTCATGGACTATGAAATACAATAAAATTATTTTACTTATAAAAATGATTAAAAGGGTATAATTACTAAAAGCAGAAGCTGTTCTACTCTACCTCCACATTCAACAGAGCAACAACAAAAGGGAAGAAAGACATCATGCAGGGTAATGGAAAATCTGCCAAACCTCAGGAACACAAATTCCCCAGAGACTGGGATTTTTATATCCCTATTTCTCTAAGCCAACCAAATCCTGAGTATGGCCTTCTTTTCCCCTTAAAAGGAAACCACCCCAACCTATGTAAAATAAAGGCTGTTCCTACTACAATCCACCCCTTGGTGGCAAAGTTTTGACCCTTAGAGTCCTCTGCTTAGGGACTAACTCCTTCTTCTGGAAGAGCTAGATGAATACTCCTTTCCTCATCTTCATCTAACCATTCAAGATTGCTACCAAATTATATAAATGCTCCCCCATCTTCTAGGGGAATATATGTTGGCATGGTTATGAAAGCTTCATTTTATCTTTCCCATGTTATTTGAAAACAAACCATCCAAAAACAATCATATCCCTTGCTCACTGTCCTTCTAGGAAGGAATTGACTGAACTCTCCCGGGAATAAGAGATATCCAAATTAAGAGATAACTGAATCATTTCCCCAACGTGCATAGAATCTTCTGAAGAAGTAAAATCTCAATCCCTGAGGAATCTATATAGAGGATGGAATAATGAAGGGCTGGGGCTGGCATTAGGAATGCATTAACCTGGTCTATATCTAAAAGTAGACCATCCTTATTAGGTTAGTCTGCTTTGGAGGCCAGATTCCAGAAACCACTAGAGTGGAGAGCCCTCCCCTTTTCTAGAGTAGTGCCAATTCATCATAGCTTCTGAAAGGTGGGACACCTAATTCAGAAAATCAAGGTATGATACCAAAATTTCTGTTTCCTTCTTTTTTTTTAACTTAATTGTTCTTTCAATGAATGAAAATCCACTTTTTCTTCTCCCTCCCACCCCCAACATTGGGGAGGGGGGGAAGGAAAACAAAACCTTTGTCTATATAGTAAAGCAAGACAAATTCTCTCATTGGTCATTTCAAAAAAAGCTGCTGTTTCAAAAACCCATTCAAATACTACCTTCCTGACTCAGTAAATGAGAGGATGATGAGCTCAATCTTGCTTCATAGTAAAATGGACGCCCTGATCTGAAGCAAAGGACTGGGGGAAGGCATAAGAAAGGAGATGTTCTGTAAAAGTTTCGATGATGTTTGCTAGGATGGTACACTTAACTGCCTCTGTAATTCCATATCCTGAATAAATGTCAACTACAGAAAGGTAAACCTCTTGTCCTGAGAGGAGGGAAGAGGGATAGTGTAATCAAGTCAGAAGCAGATGGAGAACTATGTAGGATTATGCAATTCTGATAGAAGGAACATTGTTGGCCACAAGTAAGCTGCCTTATCCTTGATTAAGATCATACAGTCCCACAGTCACTAAAATATAACATCAAAAGTGCCATGTTTTATTGTTTATAGACTTAGTGTGCAATCTCTATTCTTAATAAGGGTACATCATGATTATTCCGCTCAGCAGAAGTCATAGGATATCTCTGGTAGGCACTAACATGCACTACAAATAAGTCTATATGGTGGGAGGCATCAGCAAAATTTCTCAATTGATCAGGACTCTTAAGGGGAAGATTTTTGATTGTTTAGATCTATTCTCTACAAAGCCCTGACATTCAATCAGACTCATGGCCACCCCAGAAATCAGTATAGTGTAAGATCTTATCTCCCTCATCCTTCAAGGCTGTCTCATTCAGTCTCATTCATGACAGCTCAGCCCAGTAGGAGGACTTACCAGAGCCCCTGGCCTTCAGAGTATCCTTTGTTACTGCCTTAATGGCCTCCAAGGTCCTGCTTCACATGTCTTTGATAATAAGTAAAGCTGTCAGTGAAATAAGCAAAATAGCGGGTTTTGAGGCTCAGGTCCTTGTAGGATAGGGCTCATTGGGCTAGTCCAGCGAGTAAAGTCCTAGAGTCAGAATTGGAGGGTTCAGCCTTGGGCAAAGTGACAACCTCATCATGATGAGTACTACTACTACCTGAGGGTCCTGAGTAAATACCATTTTGAAATGCCATTAACACATAATAATGGAAGCCTCTTATGCTCTATCCATCTTGTTAGAAGGATCATCTTGTATCGCCTAACTTAAAACAGGTAACTCTGAACAGTTACCCTCCATCCAGGAGCAATTAGGGTCTAGAAATAAGTTAGCAATTGATTTTCTTTTTTAAAATAAAATTTTATTTTTCCAAATGAAGATACACCTTTTTTCCACCTTCTACTTCTTTTCCCCTCTACTCTAAAATTCAGAAAACAAGAAAAACAAAATACCTATTACAAACACTGCATAACCAAGCACAACAAATTCTCATATCAGTTATGTCCCAAAATATTATCTTTTAGGCTATCTTCAATGTCTGTCATCTTCTTAGATAGCCTATTTGTTTCATCACATGTCCTCTGGAATTGTGATGACCAGGATTTCTAAGACTTTCAAAATCTGTTGTCTTTATAATATTATTGTTATCCTACAAATTGTTCTCCTGGTTCTATTCATTTTACCCTGCATCATCAGTTCATATAGGTCTTCCTGTGTTTCTATGAAATGATATCTTCCACAATTTCTTACAGTACAATAGTATTCCATTTCATTCATATATCAGAAACTGATTTTCAAAAATGGCTGGGAACTTTACAACTTGGTGCCTACCAAGAAATCCAGTCAGCCTCAGCTATAGAATTTTAAGGACTCAGGAAAAGGTGGCTGGGTGGCTTACTTTAGGTCTTGCAGAGCTGCAATCTTTTCTAAGCCCCATTTAAGAAAGGCTGACATATAGGTAATTTGATCAATGGGGGCCATCAAAATACTCAAGCAGAGAATATAGGTTCTCCAGAAGCTTTCAAAGGCCAACAAATCAGAGGTTCTTTGGTAGTGAGGAGGAACGCGTATCAGGGGCTAACTGGTCTGTACCCATAATGACCTGAGTTCGCCCTGACCAGTCTGTCCCCCCAGCTTGAGTGGAGAGATTGTACACTGAACTTTCTTAGAGTTGGGCTTCCATCCCGTGTTTTTCAAATGAGCCACCAGTTGCTCTAGAGTGCTTACCATGTTGGTCTCGTCTGGCCTCATCAACATTAAACCATCACAATAGCATTGGGCGTCCATACCCTAAGAAAGCAGGCCCCTTTTAGGAATCTGCTCTCCAAACTGTCAACGAGGAGAAGTCAGATAACTAAAAAAAGATAAAAGTATGTCAAATTCTTTCTCAAGTAAAAGCAAACTGTTCCCAGCTAGTCCAACCCCTCTTTGCATTTGCTGTCCTGCCGCTGTCCACAGAACAAGATGCTCTCTGAGGATAAAAGGATCACTAAACTTATCACAATGCTGGATACTCAAGCCTTGATGGACTCCACCTCCCTCAGCCCCTTCTCCCCTCTGTTGGGAAGGCTGGGGGCTAGAGTACCAAACTCCTTCAAATGCTTTCCTTTAGAAAAGGTAGAAACTGAACTCTCTACTTTGCACCTGCTACTTGTCTGGTTCCAAGTCTACAGAACAAGTACCTTGTTCTTACCTCTAGTATCCTTGGTGTCCCATGCCCCCCTTTTCTGATGCCTTTTATGTGTTTTCCAGCTCTTTAGATTGTAAACTCACTGAGGGAAGGGACTGTCTTTTAAGACATTAATTGTATTCTCTGCCTGGCACAGAAGGTGCTTAATAAATATTTATTGCTTTGGAAATGTTTTATTGATTTGGATGGGAATATGAAAAAAAGTTATTGGCACTCACCCAATGTCTAAGCTACTCAGTTCAAACTTGGTTCACTACAGTGACAGAGGTAGGAATAGTGTAGTAATTAGCCTAACAAGTTTAATAAGCTTTTTTCTAACCTTTACTCTCCATATAAGGTTATTATAAGAGGAGTCTGCAAAGCAAGGTTCTCCAGCCTCCTTCATCTCCATCAAAAAGGAACACCAGGAATATCCTAAGAATAAATATTGTTTATTCAGTCCAGACAACTTCAGGGGTTTCCACTTGGCCCCTACCCATTAAAACTGGAATAAAGTTTTCTAAATGTCCATACAAGTACTGACTCTCAAGAATTCATAAAATCCATTTCTCTCATACTCTGAGAGTGGCTCCTACAGCTTTGATCCAAAGAGGAGGTTTTCCATCTACCCTCACCTGATCAAAGACTCCCTTTTCCAAAAGAACCCTGATAGTGCCTTTATTGACCCTACTGAAGTTCCCCTTGGCCAGTATTATCCAGCAGCTTTTTATATTTTTGACGTTGTTGGTTTGGAGCACCACTTTCAAGCTGCTGTGACTTGGACATTTTGTCTGCAGTCCCTTTTGTCTTCAATACCTCTTGGTATTATAGAAAGTATAGTAAATATAGTAATATTATAGTAAGAACAGCTCAGGACTTTGGAGGAACTTCAGCTTTTACTCTACGGGAAACCCTAAAGTCCTTCAAGTCTCAGTACAAAGACTTGGGCATTTAGAATGACCAACTGGGGTAGGAGCTGTATTAAATTTGGGTTAAGTAAAAGGACCAGAAGGTAAAATCAAATTGTTTTTAATATATGCTGGTCATAGAAGGTGGGGAATTATGCAATAAATGCAATTCATGAAACATATCTCTTTTAGGAATTTCACCTCTTCCCTTGCTGATCCCCACTGGAGAATTAGGGGCAGGGGGAACTCATTCTTATAGTACATGGTCAGGGGAACCTAGACCTCATCTTAGCCATCTAAAGAATGACAAAGGATAAGTTCCATCAATATAATATCAACAGGACTTGAGAACTAAGTGGATATGAAAGATGAGAAAGAAAGAAAGAAGAATCAACTGTGACCCCAAAGTTACAAACATGGAAGACCAAGAGAATGATAACAGGCTGTTGATCTTTATTAGCAGAAAAAGTTCATACATCAAAACTTCCCAACATGGATGAAATCCCAAGTCCAGATTCTTCTTGCCATACTCCAAATATGGCATGTGTCACATTCTACCTGGTATTTATATTTGGATGTTAATCTCCTTGAGGCCAAAGACTCATTTCCTCTGCCTCCATGTTTTCCTGTAAATATGCAGCAAACTCTCAATAACTGTATTTAATGAATGAATGGATGAATGGATATACAGAATGACAACCAGGTGTTCTCAGAGGACAGGAAAGGAGACATCCAATATCTGTGGGAGTAAAGTTGCTTTTTTTCCCTAACAATCCTCATAAACAAGGAAATCTATGAATACTTTTCTTGCCCAAAATAAAGATTTCCCCCCTTTTTTATCTTTTCCCCCTCATTCTTTACCTACTCTTTTCTGAGGGATCATGATTAATCTTATGAACAAGATGATCTCTAAGATCCCTTCCAACTCTTAATAACATCTTTAAGGTGATTCATCCTGAAACACCAAGTGCAGGATGTGTTAAGTATTATAAAAACCACTGACAAGGCATTATCATCCCCTTCCCCTACCCCATCTTCCCATGTCAGGAAGGAGCATGGCTTGATGTCAGACCTGGCAAATATCTCAAATAGTGGATTGTGCCAATGTGAGATATTCATTTTGAATTACTCAGAGACTGTTGTGTTCTGTTCTTAGGGCCACACATCACCACGGTGGAATATTGATATTAAAAAGATGGGCCTTTGTTTCAGGAAGAAGTTTGATGGTTATTAAAGGAGCTTTATAGTTTTCCTCTTTCTTACAGGTTAATTCTAGGCCCAAGTTGTTATCCTTTTGCAGTGCTTGTCCACAATATAGAAAGACACAGAGCAGAGGGAGAACATCTGAGTAGGCTGTAATATACAACAAAATACAGAACTAGGAAAAAGAATTGGAAAAAAGGATGTTATCAGATAAACATGTGATTGAAAAAGGGAATGAACTGCTAGAGCAAAGGGATAGCTATGAACATCCCCTGTACTCCCTCAGTATCCTTCTGATATTTAGGGAAATAATCCTATTCCTCCCAGCACAGGGAGTGGACCCTCTGGGATAGAATTAAGGGAGAACAAGGACGACAATCTCACAGGAAGGGCAGACATAGATAGGTTGTTCTTGTTGGACACATCAATGGACACAGGTTCATTTGAGAATTAGAAGGGAAGGAGTAGGGCAGATCATCTCTATAGCAACAGACAATTTTAAAACCCTGAATAATCTAGAAGCTGTTTTTGTTTAGTGCTGAGATCCACTAGCCAATTTTTTTCTGCCCTAATTTTGTTTTGCTTAGGCTAATACAAAAAGGAATATGAATGCCCTGAATACATACTGTTTGACTGGGGAGAAAACAGCAGTGGGGGTGGATGGGAGGAGGCATTCAGGCATGTATACAGGAAAACAGTCTGACATTCAGAAACTGCCCCAGATAATCCACACCTGGGGGGTCAAGAACTGACTATGCAAGGCCCTGATGACAGAGACAACCTCTCAGGGTTTAGTAGAAGTTAGATTCATGTCTAACTGATACCCATTAAAAGCTAATTGCCCCACAGATCTGGTTTGGAACTACGATGCTGCTTAGTTTTGGTGAAACAAAAGGTAAGCTTAAATTCAATCCAAACTTGCCCCATTACTTTAATGTATAATATGAGGCTATCTACCTTGGCCACATCCAGAATCTTGAAACAGCTTTCAATAAAACAAAACAAAATAACTCCCTCCTAAAGTCTTGGGGCCCTGTCTCCCCAGGAACTTGGGGGTTTTGAAATCTCTCTCTTCCCTCATCTGAGATTTCATGATAATAAGAATTTATATAGCCTTTTTCAGTTCACAGAGTACTTTATTCACAGCAGCCCTGTGAGGCAGGTAATATAAATCTTATCAATCCCATTTTGTAGATGAGGAGATTAAGGGTCAGAGAGACTAAGTCCACAGTCATATATCTAGCAAGTGGTAGAGCCAGGGTTTGGATTTGGGGTCTTCTGATTCCTAATGCCATGTTCAATAACCTGCTCCATGGGTCTCATGGAATGAGTCCCAAAGGACAGTTTTTAAATGAAGATATTTCTTTTTCAAGCTTCAGGAGTGAGGGAGTTAAAGAGGATAGGAGCTGGGCCAGACTACTTCAGAAGTCAGTTAGATGTTTATCCAGTAGCCTGTGGGGCCATTTTGAAGGGACAGGGAAAAAGCCAGCAGTAGACCTACCACCTCCTGGGAACTGCCCAGTGGTCTGATGCTCAAGGAACTGACAAGGGCTAATTCATGGCAGCCATCCCATTATTGTCCAGTAGCATTCTAAGCAGAAGGAATTATTATTTTTTTAGGAGGGAAGAGAGGATACAAGGAGGTTTACTGGGCAATCCAATAGAAAAAAAAAGAGACAAGAAACCTGGCTCACTAATAGAAGCTCAGTAAGGATAACTCACTTTCCTCTTTTATAAAATAAAAGGGATTAGGGTCCATAATCTGTAAAGGCTTTCTAGCTCTGAAAATCTATATTATTCTGTAACTTTTTATTACTTTAACACTTCATTATCGTTAATTTGTGTCTTCATTGCTGTGGATACTCTGAACCATCTATTCCCTTTCCCTAGCCTCCTCAGTGATGCATAGTGCATTCCCTCCAGGACATGGTAGACTGCTTTTGAGAGTTGCTGAATTCAAAAAATTCATCACCCCGCAGCCAGCCCGGTGATGAGACTCTGACCTTAGCAAGGGCTGGTCCTTGGATGATAGATATGTAGCCTGTGGCCAGACTCCTATTTGAAGCCTTTCCAGCTTGGAAGGTCCTGCCAGGGTCGGTGCTCCAATAGAATTGCTTTTGAGAACCCAGGGTCACCTCCATACTGTGAGGAGGCATCCAAATAGGACATCAGTGGAGAAATGCCAAGAAATGTTTTATGTGCACTAACTGTGGGGGATCAGTGGTGTCAGTAATCCAAAAAGAGTTTTAAAATAATTGACAATTGTTCTTAGGAGGTAGTCTGGTATAACAGAGCCTGTGATCTCTATTGGATCATACTGTTTAGTATGGGAGGATAAGATATATCTAAGTTTCAGGCTGTCAGTGACCTTGCCCAAGTCATCTAACATCACCAGGTCTTAGTTTCCTCATCTGTCAAATCAACAGAAATAATAACCCCCGGCCTTTTCCTATGACATGGAAATAGGAGTAGGGATTCCCTCCAGGACATGGTAGACTGCTTTTGAGAGTTGTTGAATTCAAAAAATTCATCACCCCGCAGCCAGCCTGGTGATGAGACTGTACTGGTGATTTCATGGGTTAAAGGGAGTTCCCTGGTGGGGAAGAGCTCTTCTCTAACGCAGTTAGGCAGCTTCTCTGAGTGTCTCCAGCACCGAGAGAGTAGGAACTTGCCTGGGGTCACACAGGTAGTATGTGTGGAAGGAGGAATTAACCTCAGAGCTTCCTGACTTCAGGGCCAGCTCATCATTCTGAATGCTGCCATGTTGCCCCGTCATACAATAACACTAAAAATAAAGAAGACGCCAGATACACTAACCTGTTCCCTTTGTATGCAATCGCTTCAGAGGGCCAACAAATCACAGACTGCACAGAGTGGGGCTTCAAAAACCAAAGCGAACCTGACCACAAACCCCCTTTTCAGGATCCTCAACAAGAGGCCGTTCAGCTTTTGCTTAAAGGCCTGGGAAGAGGAACCAACTACTTCTGGGTTCCAATTTTGGATAACTCTAATGGTTAGGAAGTTTTTCTTTACATTAAGCAGAAATCTACCCCTCTACAACTTTAGCCCGTGTTTCTAATACTGCCTTTTGTGGACCGATAGAACAGGCCTCTTCCTTTTCTAGATGACAGCCTGACAAAGATTTGAAGACAGGCATCATATCCCAACTCCCCACGCCATTTTCATGCTAAAGGTCACAAGTTATTCCGATGTATCTTCATGTGGTACTATCTAGAGGACCCTCAGTGTTCTGTCCACCCTGCTCTGGATACACTCTGGCATAGCCACGTCCTTCCTAAAATGTAGTACCCAGAATAGTACAGAAGACTCCATATGTGGTCTGCATGAAGCAGAATCCGTTCTCCTCCATCACTCTGAGCTCTGAGATAATACTGGCTTGTTTCAATGTCATTTCACACTGTTGACTCATAATAAGCTTGAAGTCTTACTGAAATCCCCAGAACTTTTTCAGATGAATTGTTTAGTCATGCTTCTCCCATACCATGCTTGGAGGAAGGGAGGGTTGTGTGGTGTTGATTTTTTGAACACAGAATCATAGAATTGCAAAGTTGGAAGGGACCTCAGTGACTATCTAATCTAACTCATATGAAAACAAATGGTTGCTCCAATTCTAATATTATACCTCTGAAGAGGGGGCATCTACCACCTCCTGAGTCAGCTCTCTCCATTTTGGACCAATTCTAATTGTTAGGAAAATTCTCCTGGTGTTAATATTAAATCTGCCTCTTTTCAGAATCCTTCTACTTCCTGGTTCTGCCCTCAAGGGCCAAACAGACCCTGTTTAATCCCTCCTCAACATGACAATTCTTCAAATACTTGACTGCAGCTATATTGTCCTCCCTGCGTCTTATCTTCCACAAGATAAACATGTCCAGTTCTCCCAAGTGATATTCATATGGAATCAATACTTTTCATCACGATGGTTACCCTCTTTTGGATTGTCTCCAGCTTAACAATACCCTTTTAAAATTATGGCACCCAGACTTGAACGCAGTACTACAGATGTGAATCTGATAATGATAGAGTACAGTAGGACTAAAACTTAACTCTTCTTGTCTTAATTTAACCCAGAATCACATTAGGTTTTTGACTGTCCATTGTACTGCTGACTCATTTTGACCTTATGATTCACTAAAATGCCCAGATTTTTTTTTAAAACAACTTGCTAATCATGACTCCCTGTCTTGTTCTGATAGTGTTGGGTTTTTTATACCCAAATACAAGGCTTTATACTTATTCCTATTGAGTTTAATCTTATTAAATTCAGATGTCTTGAATCTAATCCAATGTTCTAGCTCAACACTATTTTTTAGATCCTGACTCTATCATTCAACATGCTACTATTCCTCCAACTTTGTAGTGTCTATAAATTTGATGAATATGGTATCTGTGCCTTTATCCAAGTCACTGATGAAAATGTTGAACCAAGCACAGTACAGGGATACTGCACTGGAGACTTCCTACCATGTTGACATTGTATTATTAACAGCTATTCTTGAGTCCATCTATACATCTAGTTCTGAATTCATTGAAATGCCCAATCATCTAGTTTACATGTTTCCATTTTCTCTATAAGAACAGCATGAGATACTTTATCAAAAGCTTTGTTAAAAACTAGATAAACTCTATCAACAGCATCCTCTCATCTGCTCATTTAGTAATCTCATCAAAAAGGAAATGATGTTAATCTGAAATAACCTATTCTTTTTTAATATAAAGCTTTTTATTTTCAAAACATATGCATATATGGTTTTCAACATTCACCCTTGCAAAACCTTGTGTTCCAAATCTTTTCTCCTTCCCTTCCCCCACCCTCTCTCCTAGATGGCAAATAATCCAATATATGTTAAACATGTGCAATTCTTCCATACACATTTCCACAATCATCATGCGGTACAAGAAAAATCAGATCAAAAAAGGAAAAAATGAGAAAGAAAACAAAATGCAAGTAAACAACAACAAAAAACTGAAAATACTATGTTGTGATCCATACTCAGTCCTTTCAATTCTCTCTCTGGGTAAAAGTGGCTATTCTCTATCACAAAACCATTTGAACTGGCTAGAATCACCTAGCTGCATAACCTATTCTTGATGAAATCCTGCTGACACTTTGTAATCATTACTTCCTTTTCTAGAAGTTCAGCCACCATCTTTTTAAATGATTCTCTCTAGAATTTTCCCAGTTATCCAAGTCAAGCTCATTGACTAGTATGTTTTGTAGACCCTGTTCTTTTTCCTTTTCTGAAAATCAGGACAAAATTTGACCTCCAATTTTGTGGTATCTCTTTTATTTTCTATGATCTCGCAAATATTAATGACAATGGCTCGGCAGTCATACCTGCCCATTCTTTCAGGATGTAGTTCAGCTGGGCCAGATGATTTGAATTCATCAGGGAAACTATTTATCCTTATTGTATCCTTGTCTTTACTATCAAATCTTTTTATAAAGTCCTTAATATCTTCAGATCTCTTAAAGCATCTTGTTCCCTTTAAAAAATATATATTCTGCCTGATAATGTATTATAAGAAGATATTGGAGTCAGAAGTCTGTTTAAAAGCTAACTCTGCTTCTGATTAGTATAGACTCAGGCAAATCAATCTCTCTAAGCCTCATTTATTCATCTGCAAAATGGGAAGGTTAAACTCAAAGTTTCTTTCTAGATCTTTGAACCATGCTGTGTATTTCTCTGCAGGCTGACACTCCTTTTAGATATGCTCTACATTGCCCCAGAAATTTCTCTCGCCTGGATGTTCGCTCTAGTCCTGGATTTCACATATTGGAACCACCCTTGATCCTGGGTTTGTCTAATTCCTTTTAGAATCTTTATTCCAAGGAGGAGGTTTGTACCAATAACTTCATTTCTCTTTAGGCTTTCCACCCAACTCTCTCATGCCTTGATGCTGGCTACTTTTACCTCTAGCTTCCTCCCCCACCTCCACTTTTCAGATCTGTTTTATGTGTTGTCTTCTCCTATCAGAATATAAGCTTCTTGAGGACAGGGACTGTCTTTGTGCTTGTATTTGCATTCTCACTACTAAGCACAGTGTCTGGCACATAGTAACTGCTTAAAAAATGTTTGTTGACTTGACTGTGTATGTACTGATTCCTTCTATTTAACTAAATACGCAATAAGGGCAGAGATCATGTCTAACCTAAACTTTGTATCACTTCCAGGGAATAACATAATGCTCTACACACAGTGGGCACTCAATTAATGTTTGTTGGATTTGACTGGATCAATGGTACTGGTTAGATATATTGTTCTTTTTCTCAATGGTCTCTCACTGTGATCCTGGAACATTTAGTTTTCCTGCAGGCATATAAGTTAAAGGGTAAGCCTCAGAAGTTTAAAAAAAAACATTTTGTGTGATCTATATAAGGAAAAAGACAGTCTTTTGTGAACTTTGGAGCTCATTTGCCTGAATTGTGATTTTTTGTGATGATGGTAATACTGCCTATATTGTTTAAATTACTCATATTCTTTAGATTAGTGAAGGAGAGAAAAAAAAAGAGGAGGGTACCTGTCAAGTTAAATAAGTCACTATTTTAAAATATGAGTGGAGTGCCAAAACCCATCTTTCATTGAGGAAGCTTCCTGATTGGTTAAAAGTGAGTCAGGTATTACAAATAAGAAGATTCAAAATTGATAAAGTACCTGGATCCCAGTAAGATCTGGAGTGAAGCAAGGTTGCCCACTATCACCATTATTATTCAATATTGTATTAGAAACACTAGCCTCGGCAATAAGAGTCGAGAAAGATATTAAAGGAATTAGAGTAGGCAATGAGGAAACCAAACTATCACTCTTTGCAGATGATATGATGGTATACCTAGAGAACCCCAGAGATTCTACTAAAAAGTTATTAGAAATAATTCATAATTTTAGCAAAGTAGCTGGCTACAAAATAAATCCCCATAAATCCTCAGCATTTTTATACATCACCAACAAAACCCAACAGCAAGAGATACAAAGAGAAATTCCATTCAGAATAACTGTTGATACCATAAAATATTTGGGAATCTATCTACCAAAGGAAAGTCAGGAATTATATGAGCAAAATTATAAAAAAAGTCTCCACACAAATAAAGTCAGACTTAAATAATTGGAAAAGTATTAAGTGCTCTTGGATCGGCCGAGCAAATATAATAAAGATGACAATACTCCCTAAACTAATCTATTTATTTAGTGCTATACCAATCAGACTTCCAAGAAAATATTTTAATGATCTAGAAAAAATAACAACAAAATTCATATGGAACAATAAAAAGTCGAGAATCTCAAGGGAATTAATGAAAAAAAAATCAAATGAAGGTGGCCTAGCTGTACCTGATCTAAAATTATATTATAAAGCAGCAGTCACCAAAACCATTTGGTATTGGCTAAGAAATAGATTAGTTGATCAGTGGAAAAGGTTAGGTTCACAAGACAGAATAGTCAACTATAGCAATCTAGTGTTTGACAAACCCAAAGACCCTAACTTCTGGGATAAGAATTCATTATTTGATAAAAACTGCTGGGATAATTGGAAATTAGTATGGCAGAAATTAGGCATGGACCCACACTTAACACCATATACCAAGATAAGATCAAAATGGGTCCATGATCTAGGCATAAAGAACGAGATTATAAATAAATTAGAGGAACATAGAATAGTTTATCTCTCAGACTTGTGGAGGAGAAAGAAATTTGTGACCAAAGATGAACTAGAGACCATTAATGATCACAAAATAGAAAATTTTGATTACATCAAATTAAAAAGCCTTTGTACAAACAAAACTAATGCAAACAAGATTAGAAGGGAAGCAACAAACTGGGAAAACATTTTCACAGTTAAAGGTTCTGATAAAGGCCTCATTTCCAAAATATATAGAGAACTGACTCAAATTTATAAGAAATCAAGCCATTCTCCAATTGATAAATGGTCAAAGGATATGAACAGACAATTTTCAGAGGATGAAATTGAAACTATTACCACTCATATGAAAGAGTGTTCCAAATCATTATTGATCAGAGAAATGCAAATTAAGACAACTCTGAGATACCACTACACACCTGTCAGATTGGCTAAGATGACAGGAAAAAATAATGATGAATGTTGGAGGGGATGCGGGAAAACTGGGACACTATTGCATTGTTGGTGGAGTTGTGAACGAATCCAACCATTCTGGAGAGCAATCTGGAATTATGTCCAAAAAATTATCAAATTGTGCATACCCTTTGATCCAGCAGTGTTTCTATTGGGCTTATATCCCAAAGAAATACTAAAGAAGGGAAAGGGACCTGTATGTGCCAAAATGTTTGTAGCAGCCCTGTTTGTAGTGGCTAGAAACTGGAAAATGAATGGATGCCCATCAATTGGAGAATGGCTGGGTAAATTATGGTATATGAATGTTATGGAATATTATTGTTCTGTAATAAATGACCAGCAGGATGAATACAGAGAGGACTGGCGAGACTTACATGAACTGATGCTAAGTGAAATGAGCAGAACCAGGAGATCATTATACACTTCGACAACGATATTGTATGAGGACATGTTTTGATGGAAGGGGATTTCTTTGACAAAGAGACCTGAGTTTCAATTGATAAATGACGGACAAAAGCAGCTACACCCAAAGAAAGAACACTGGGAAATGAATGTGAACTATCTGCATTTTTGTTTTTCTTCCCGGTTATTTATACCTTCTGAATCCAATTCTCCCTATGCAACAAGAGAACTGTTCGGTTCTGCAAACATATATTGTATCTAGGATATACTGCAACATATCCAACATATAAAGGACTGCTTGCCATCTAGGGGAGGGGGTGGAGGGAGGGAGGGAAAAAAAATTGGAACAGAAACGAGTGTCAATATAAAGTAATTATTAAATAAAAATTAAAAAAAAAAAAAGAAATCAAGCCATTCTCCAATTGATAAATGGCCAAAGGATATGAACAGACAATTTTCAGAGGATGAAATTGAAACTATTTCCACTCATATGAAAGTGTTCCAAATAATTATTGATCAGAGAAATGCAAATTAAGACAACTCTGAGATATCACTACATACCTGTCAGATTGGCTAAGATGACAGGAAAAAATAATGAATGTTGGAGGGGATGCAGGAAAACTGGGACACTGATGCATTGTTGGTGGAATTGTGAACGAATCCAACCATTCTAGAGAGCAATCTGGAATTATGCCCAAAAAGTTATCAAATTATGCATACCCTTTGATCCAGCAGTGTTACTTCTGGGATTATATCCCAAAGAAATACTAAAGAAGGGAAAGGGACCTGTATGTGCCAAAATGTTTGTAGCAGCCCTATTTGTAGTGGCTAGAAACTGGAAAGTGAATGGATACCCATCTATTGGAGAATGGCTGAGTAAATTGTGGTATATGAATGTTATGGAATATTATTGTTCTGTAAGAAATGACCAGCAGGATGAATACAGAGAGGACTGGCAAGACTTACATGAACTGATGCTAAGTGAAATGAGCAGAACCAGGAGATCATTATACACTTCGACAACAATATTGTATGACGACATATTTTGATGGAAGTGGATTTCTCTGACAAAGAGACCTAACTGAGTTTCAATGGATAAATGACGGACAAAAGCAGCTACACCCAAAGAAAGAACACTGGGAAACGAATGTGAACTATCTACATTTTTGTTTTTCTTCCCGGGTTATTTATACCTTCTGAATCCAATTCTCCCTGTGCAACAAGAGAACTGTTCGGTTCTACAAACATATGTTGTATCTAGGATATACTGCAACATATCCAACATATATAGGACTGCTTGCCATCTAGGGGAGGGGGTGGAGGGAGGGAGGGGAAAAATCGGAACAGAAACGAGTGCAAGGAATAAGGCTGTAAAAAAATTACCCTGGCATGGATTCTGTCAATATAAAGTAATTATTAAATAAAAATTAAAAAAATTAAAAAAAAAAGATAAAGTACCTGGAAAAACAACTTAGCTTGGGGGATGATTTAGGGTGAAAGATGTCTTTGGAGCTATGAGGGGACAGATGCTTGGACCTAGAAAAATCCTGCTTGCACCAAGCTAAGTATGGAGGAATCTTTTTGTTGTTGATCAATGGTGGTTGATTCTTTTTTACCCCTATTTTATTTTGGGGCTTGTTTGTTTTTTTGAAAAGATACTGGAATGCTATTTTTAAAAAAATAATTTGATTTTATTTTCAAAATATATGCAGAGATTGTTTTCAACACTCACTTTTGCAAAACCTTGTGTTCCAAATTTTTCTTCCTCCCTTCCTTCATCCCCTTCCCTAGACAGCAAGTAATCCAATACAAGTTCAACATGTACAAGTCTTCTATACATATTTCCACATTTATCATACTGCGCAAGAAAAATCAGATCAAAAAGGGAAAAAATGAGAAAAAACCAAAATGCAAGCAACAACAAAAAAAGATGGAAAAAAATTATGTTGTGATGCATAGTCCTTTTTCTGTTTGCAGATGGCTCTGCCCAACACAAACCTATTGGAATTGGCTTAAATCATCATTGTTGAAAAGAATCACATCCATCAGAATTGATTATCACATAATCTACTTGTTGCTCTTTCTCCAGTTCATTTTATAGATGAAGAAACTGAAGCAAACAGAGTTAAGTGACTTGACCACGGTAATACAGCTAGTAAATGTCTGAGGCCAGATTTAAATTCAAGAAGATGAATCTTTTTGACACTAAGCCCAGTACATAATCCATTGTGCCACTTAACTGCCATGGAGTTAACTAGTTAACTGCCTAGCTATTCAAGCTAGGCAGAATAGCTGTAAATTAAGGTCACTTAGCCTAATCACATCAGGAGGAATCTGAATAGAAAAGGTCTCAGAGGTCATTTCGTACAACCATTTCATGCTATAGATGAGAAAATTGAGATCAAAAGAAATCTGACCTGCCAAAATATAGGCAAAGATGAGCAGGAATGAGATTCAAAATATGTCTAGTGATGTCAAATTCAGCCCTCTTTCTATCATATCTTGCTGATAGTTTCCTTTGATTTGCATCTTATTTGATAAGTGGGTGCTTTTTACACGTTAGCTATCATTATACACAGTAATAGGAAGATTGTGTGATGATCAACTATGACATACTTGGTTTTTCTCAGCAATACAGTGATCCAAGACAATTCCAATAGATTTGGGATGGAAATGCCATCTGCATCCAGAGAAAGAACCATGGAGACTGAATGTAGATCAAAACATACTCTTTTCACCTATTTTGTTTGTTTTTTCTTTCTTATGGTTTTGCCCTTTTGTTCTGATTTTTCTTTCACAACATGACTAACATGAAAATGGTTAAAATGATTGTACATGTATAACCTATTTCAGATTGCCTGCTGTCTTGGGGAGGGACGAGGTTAGACAGGGAAGGATTAAAAAAATGGAACTCAAAGCTGTACAGAAATGAATATTGAAAAATACCTTTACATGTAATTAGAAAAATAAAATACTATCAAGTAAAACATTCATTAGCTATTATATAATCATCATCATCATCATTATTATATTCTTATTATCAGCATCCATTTAACAACTGAGGAAACTGAGATTGAAAGAAATTAAATGATTTACCTAGGCTTACACAGTTACTAAGAGACTGATGACAAATTTGAATTCAGACCTTTCTGACTCCAGGCCCAGTGTCCTTTCTACTGTTCTATTTAGTTACTGACCTGGGCATCAGCATGGTGAATACAGAGGAAGGGAAGATATATCCAAGTGAATCAATATTTCATTCTTGCTGAATATTCTTTTCATACTATAGATAGGTAAACTTCCTTAACCTGTTAGACAGTTAATTGTTAAAAGTTAGATTTTGTATCAATCCCAGACCAGAAGTATCAGGCTAACCTGAGTCTGGTTTGGGCTATAAGAGGTTGGATGCCAGAATCATGTAGTAGGGGACTGTGCCCTCAGGAGAACAGGAACGTCAGACAACACGATATTTTCACAGGCAAAGTCGAGAACGGCCGCTCTGTGTACAGGGCTCTTACTGCCTTACCAAGTACGTCTCCCACAAATAGCTGATTCCAAGGTTCCCCAAGCCTGGGGGCCCATGTGGTTGAGGTTTAGTGATCAAAAAAGTTTGTCAAGAGATGAATAATATTGTACCTGATTTTTGTATTGTGCTTTAAGGTTACACAAAGCATTTTATATACATCATCACACTTTACACGCACACATACACATACATGTCACACGCACATAATCATTTCCCGATCCCCATTTTACAGAGAAGGAAACAGACTCAGAGAGATTAAGTCACTTTGCCAGAGGTCAGTCTAGCTAGTAAATTCAGGAGTTGGAATCTGAACCTGAAATCTTCCCTGATTCCAAGTCTAGCAGGCTTCTTATCCTAAATATCACACTGCTTTTGATGAAAGCCCTCCAAAGAAGATCTGGTGCCTTAGGAATTGGACCCAGTTTGTCGAGACATAAGATCTGAGGCAGAGCGGCTGGGTGGCACAGTGGACAGAGCACCAGACTTGGAGTTAGGAAGACTCATCTTCCTGAGTTCAAATCCAGTTTCAGATCCTTATCAGCTACATGACCCTGGCCAAACGATTTAAGCCCATGTCCCTTAGTTTCTTTGTCTGTGAAATGAGTTGGAGAAAGAAATGGCAAATCACTCCAGTATTTTTGCCAAGAAACCCCCAAAGAGATCATGAAGGGTAGAATGTGACTGAACAACAACAAAAAAGTCCAAGACTAGATTTGTGACATAGAGGGTAGAAGCACTTGATTTGGAATAAACAAAAAAACTCAGAAGTTATGGGTTTGAATTCTTTTCCTTCCACTGACTTTGTGATCTTTGGCAAATGATATCACTTTTCTGAGGTTCAGTTTCTTAAATTTTTTTTTTGAGGTCTTTGGGGTTAAGTGACCTATTCAAGGTCACACAGCCAGTAAATGTCTAATGCCAGATTTGAACTCAGGCCCTCCTGGCTCCAGAACTAATGCTGAAGCTGTTGTACCACACCTAGCTGCCCTCAGCTTCTTCTTTTGTAAAAACCAAAATGATAGAACCCCTTGCCCCACTTACTTTGAAGAGTGGTTATGAGGGGAAAATAAAATGAATATATGTGAAAGCACTAAGTAAAGTATCATACAAGTGTCACATTTGAGAAATCAGACCAAACTTAAAGTCTGATGAGTCATCCTAATTTTAAAAAAATATGAAAAAGTTGAACCATTGAGCTGAGGTGCTGTTATAAAGGGAAGCCTGATCTTGGAATTAAGAGATCTGAGGTCTATTCTTGGCTCCGCTACTAACCAGGTAGTACAGCATGGGGTCAGGAAGAGCTGAGTACAAATCCATGCTCAGATGCTTGCTAATTGAGTAAGCTTGGCCAAGTCATTTAATGCTGTCTGCCTCAGTTTCCTTTTCTGCAAAGTGAAGATGAGAGTATCTACTTCCTACGGTTGTTGTGAGAATCAAATGAAACAATATTTATAAGTGCTTTGCACAGTTCCTGGCACATAGTAGGTGCCATATAAATGTCATCCTTATTTGTTGTTGTTGTTACCTCTCTATGCAGCCTATGCAAACCCTTCTCTTCTGGGCTACACTAAAGGTTTGGTGTAGACAACCCTTAAATTTCCTTCCAGTTCTGCCACAGGACTTAAGTTGCAGCCAAGAGTCCATTTGCCTCACCCTATGTGGGTTTGTTTTCAGGGGTGTTGCTGGCCCTTCTTTCACCATCAATCAAGATTTTGCTGCATTCCTGTGAGTCACACTTTAAACAAACCCTGTCACCCAATGAAGGGAGGGAGGAAGAGGAAAAAAGGGAAGGTTCAGAAATAAATCAGGGAAAAACTCTTCAGATCTTGCATTAGCCTCTATCTCCCAGGAGAGGCACTTTCCTGGTAATCCACACATCCTCCAGGGCCCCATCTTCTCTGACCCTTGAACCAAAGGTGTCATTACCTCCCTCCCCAGATAGAAAGGGAAACTGAAGAAGGGAAAACCTTTTCAGGCTACCTGGATCACTTGATCTCAGACTTGCTTCTTGCAATATAGCTCTAAAGAGAGGAGGGGGAACCTTGGGAAGCAGATTGGCCTAATGGAGAGCATTCATTAGACTGGGAAGCAGGGACCTTGGGTTCTCTCAACTTCCCCCTTGGGGATTCTCAGCTTCGCCCTTTATGAAATAAGGTGGCTGGACTGGATGATGTCCAAAGTGCTTTGCAGCTGTAGCAGTTTAAATTTCTATACTATCCTAATAATTTTCTTACTGCAAACAGAGACAGAGAACAGCCCACCTAGTGTGCCCTGAGCCCCTGGTCCCATGCACTAGATTCTGAAGGACTGTGTTTTGGAGGAAGAAGCAATCCCCCTGTTGGTCACTGGTCCTTGTGCACTGCTTCCTGACACTTTGATAGGGCTTGGTGTCAAAAAGGTTTGGTCACCGAGCCAAGAAGAATGGTCCAGACCCTAAAAGGAATGACTCTACATTCTGGCACTCCTCCTTTTTCCCTCTGCCTCTCAAGGGAGTTTAATGTTTTAAACCTTTGTCAGTTTGCATTTATAAGTCTAGGAGGTGGCTAGATGGCTCAGTGGCTAGGATAGAGCACAGGGTCTAGAGTCAGAAAGATCTGAATTAATCTGACCTCACACCCTTTGGAGCTGTGTGATCCTAGGCAAGTCACTTACTTCTATTTGCTTCAATCGACTGCAGGAGGAAATGGCTAACCACTGTAGTGTCTTTGCCAAGATAACACCAAGAGGAGCCTGGTCCACATGAAGTGTAAGACACAACTGAATGAACAACAATACCTCAGGAGTCTGTTTTAAGGATTTCTTTTGTTTGAAAGAAATAAATAGCTATCTTATACCTGAACACTTATATACTTCTATTCCCTTTCAGGGAGACTCTAGACATGAGCCATTCCTAAAGCTCATTTTTAAAAAGTGATTTTTCATTTAAATGATTTTAAGTAAATTTAAACTGATTTTTCTGGATATTCTGGGGTAAAGGGGAAAAGAGTCAAGGACAATTAATAATAATAATAACAATGTTTAAGGGACACCAAGCTCCCTGACTAAATCCTGAACATTTATCAGTTCAGAGCTGAGGGACCCCTTTGTGGGAATGAGCCTCACCCTTCTACCAAAAGCAGCAGTTCTGCCATTTTAATTATATTTATATTGTTTTACTATAGGGCATATTCTCATTTGCACTGGCTCTGGCCAACCCAAGTTTGGTGGGTAAGGTCATAAGTTCTAAAACTAGAAAGGAGCTTAGAGATCACCTAAGTCAATTCTTTTATTTTATAGATGAAGAAACTGAGGACCTGGGATTTGCTTAAGATTACAAAAGTAATAAGCATGAGAGGAAGGAGTAACTGAAGTTTACTCAGTTCTCAGTGCAGAACTGTCTCCTGCTTCACTGTGCCCCACTGGGCTCCGAGGATGGCAGGCTTGGCTGAGGCCAGGGCAGATGAGGGTTCAGACTGCCTGAGTTCCACACCCTGCTTGGTGATTTGCTCCCCCTGGATCCTCATGGACCTCCTCCCTGATGATGCCTCAGTTTCTCCAGCTTGCAGAAGGGGGGGAAGATTGCTAGCATGGTGGAGGAAGGGCTGGGGATGATGGGAGATAAGACCACAGCTGCCAGGTGCAGTCAGAGGCCTCCTGGAGGAGCCGAGCCTAGCAGCATTACACAAACAGTCTCCCCACTCTTACAAGTTTGTCAGCTCCTTCTGTTTATTCCTCCCACCGGAAGTCATCATCTCCTGCACGTGACAGCCTGCTCATTTCCACAGCAACCAGCCGAAATGTCACCGAGAAAAGAGACGGCTCTCCATCCCCCGACCCCCTTCGCCAACCTCTCAGAATCAGACTCAGACATTACTAGGCCACTTTACCTGGTGCCCCCAGCAGCACGAGGACCCGAGTCACATACTCCCTTTGTGGGCCCAAAAGGTCAAACCTCTGGCTCCAGCAAGAGGGGGCTCCGGAAGAGCTCCGAGAAGATCCAGGAGCTGCCGCCTCGCGCTCCGGACGCCAGGGCTTACCTCTTTATCCTAACTCCGCAGCGCCACGGCATCAGCAATCTGGGTGTGACACAGCGTGCATACCCAACGGTGTGTCTGGGGATTTTTTATGTTGCACATGAACCCCGATTGCAAAACCAGCTTCAATAGCATCTTCCCATGGAGCCATGCGGCAGTGGGGGTGTTCAGGGACGCCCCCCCCCACGTCGCAATTCCCCGATTAGGTTCTTGGGGCCCACTTTTTAGATTTAGGGTTCTAAATGGCTCTGCCTTAGAGGGGGATGGGAGGGGTCTGGGATTTCCCAGGAGGCCAATCGCAGGCTGGGGATAGGGGGCCAACTGCTCTGAATGGCTTGTGTGTGTCCAAAAGCTGAGAGTGTGCAGGCAGGAGCCGGGGAGGGGGAGGGAGTTGGGGGCTCTTGCCTGCTGGGAATAAGAACACACTGGTTTGGCCAGTATGTCTGACCAGCCATAAAGAGGGTCAGTTTACAGCTGAGATAGGAGATTGGTAACCTGAGAAGTGGGGGAAGGAGGGCTGGGAGAGGAGCAGAGGAAAGGGGCTGGGCCGCTTCTAGAGATTTGGGTGATAGGAGGGAAATCAGGATGTCGGGGATCTCTGGCCAGGAAAAGAAGCGTTTCTGGTTTGCTTTCTGGGTTGTGTTTCTTCTTCCCCAAGCTTCGGAGTTTCATAACAGAGATAGCAAGTCTGGCCTCCCCCTCCCTCCCCCCCGCCCCAGTCCTGGAGAAAGCAAGGGAAGCCTCCGGCCCTCTCCCTTTCCCTTTCCCTTTCCCTACCCCCACTGACTTAACGGCCAGTTGGGAGGAGCCTAAGCCTGAGAAGTGATTTCAACCGGGCTCAGAGGTTGTGTCCAGGATTGCAACGGAGCCCAGGTCCCCTCACACCACGCCCCACCCCCACCCCCTTTACTGAGTTAGGCTCCACTGGCCAGCCCGCCCAGCCTCACAAAGCATTGTTGATGCTTTCTGACACCTGCGTAAGGGCAGAAAGGATTGGTATAGGAAATGGATGAGGGAGATGGACTACTGGAGTAGCAGTGGGCTGTGCCTCCTTGATGGGGGTGGGGAAAATCAAAGGCTTTTGGAATCTAGACCTTTCTATGCTTCTAAGTGATCTTGGATTCCAGTTTCCTCCATTGTAAAGATGAAATAATACTATCTATTCCCTCCCACTTCTGTGAAGATGAAACAATTCAGCGGATTTGAAAATGCTTTGAAATGTATTGAACAGGTAAGTATTTACGAGTTGCATTAGTTGAAGGGATTCATCATTTTTTAAACAGACAGATATACACCATCCTTTTTGACACTGGACTCTTTCCTTTTTTTAATAATAGCCTTTTATTTTCAAATTATATGCAAAGATAGTTTTCAACATTCACTCTTGCAACACCTTGTATTCCAAATTTTTCCCTCCCTTCCCTCACCCCCTCTCCTAGACAGCATGTAATCCAAGATATGTTAAACATGTGCAATTCTTCTATATACATTTCCACAATTATCATGATGCACATGAAAGATCAGATTAAAAGGAAAAAATAAAAAAGAAAACAACAAGCAAACAATAACAAAAAGGTGAAAATACTATGTTGTGATCCATATTCAATCTCCATAATCCTTTCTATGGATTCAAATGGCACTCTCCATCACAGATCTATTGGAATTGGCCTGAATCACCTCATGGTTTAAAAGATGGGCTCTTTTTAAAAGATTTTTTTGGGGATTTGTGTGGAAGGAGGGCTACTATTTCATGATTTGCCAATGTAGATCATCAACTGTTCTGAAATTTATTGTCTTATAAATAAATATATACACATTTAAATGGGAGTACTGAGAAGTTGAGGTTAAGGGATTTAACTAGTCACACAGCCAAGTCACTTGGAAGCTATACTTGAACTCAGGTATTCCTAAGTTTGAGGCCAGAACTCCATTTACCAGACAATGTTGCCTTTCTGGCCTGAAGAATAAAATCATTCCATATTCAAATTTTTACTAGGTTTGAAACACTCCTGAAGCATATACTTTGTTTTTTTTTGTTTATTTGTTTTTTGTTGTTTTTTTTTATTTAAATTTTATTTTATTTAATAACAACTTTGTATTGACAGAATCCATGCCAGGATAATTTTTTTACAACATTATCCCTTGCACTCGCTTATGTTTCGTTTTTTCCCCTCCCTCCCTCCACCCCCCCCCAAGATGGCAAGCAGTCCCATACATGTTAAATATGTTGCAGTATATCCTAGATACAATACATATTTGCAAAACCGAACAGTTCTCCCGCTGCACAGGAAGAATTGGATTCAGAAGGTAAAAATAACTCGGGAAGAAAATCAAAAATGCAAATAGTTCACATTCATTTCCCAGTGTTCCTTCTTTGGGTATAGCTGTTTCCGCCCATCATCTATCCATTGAAACTCAGTTAAGTCTCTTTGTCACAGAAATCCACTTCCATCAGAATACACCCCCATACAACATTGTTGTTGAAGTGTATAATGATCTCCTGGTTCTGCTCATCCCACCCAGCATCAGTCCATGTAGTTCTCTCCAAGCCTCTCTGTACTCATCCTGCTGGTCATTCCCTACAGAGCAATAATATTCCATAACATTCATATACCACAATTCACCCAGCCATTCTCCAATTGATGGGCATCCATTCAATTTCCAGTTTCTAGCCACTACAAACAGGGCTGCTACAAACATTTTGGCACATACAGGTCCCTTTCCCTTCTTTAGTATTTCTTTGGGGTATAAGCCCAATAGAAACACTGCTGGATCAAAGGGTATGCACAGTTTGCTAACTTTTTGGGCATAATTCCAGATTGCTCTCCAGAATGGCTGGATTCGTTCACAACTCCACCAAATGCATCAGTGTCCCCGTTTTCCCGCATCCCCTCCAACATTCATCATTATTTTTTCCTGTCATCTTAGCCAATCTGACAGGTGTGTAGTGATATCTCAGAGTTGTCTTAATTTGCATTTCTCTGATCAATAGTGATTTGGAACACTCTTTCATGTGAGTGGTAATAGTTTCAATTTCTTCATCTGAAAATTGTTCATATCCTTTAACCATTTATCAATTGGAGAATGGCTTGATTTTTTTATAAATTTGAGTCAGTTCTCTATATATTTTGGAAATGAGGCCTTTATCAGAACCTTTAATTGTAAAGATGTTTTCCCAGTTTGTCTGAAGCATATACTTTGAAAGAATATCCCTCCTTCTATCCATATTTCTCATAGAACCAACCACCTCCACTGGTTATGAGTTGTTCCCTGCCCCTCCTCCCTTACCTTGTTCACATTATCTGGTTGGGGCCAGATGTGAGGGGAGTGGCTGGTTATAAATAATGAAATGGCCAGGTGTTTCAAATAGGTGGCTAGGGAAACACAGATGTGTTCTGTGTCCTGCAGAAGGCCTCAGCTCCCTATGATCATAGAATTGAAGGGCTATAATGGATCTTGGAGATGATTTAGTCCCATCTCTTCATTTTCCTAAGGAGAAAACCAGTCCAGAGAGAAGTGACTTACCTAAAAGTCACATAGCTAATTAGTGACACCATGGGATTTTTGGTTTTTTCCCAAAGAGGGGAAATTTTAAAGACAACAAAGTAGGCACTCTGGCACCATCGCTATTTCTGAGAGCTGGGTTATAAGGGATAGATGGGATTCTCTGTTGCCAGGGACTTTCAATTAGTCCTAACACTCTGATAAAACACTCCCAGCAGATATAAAGGGGGCTAATTCCCTCCCCTACATCACCCCATAGACTTGCTGCCTTCAGAGGAGTTGTTGGATGCTAGTGCCAACTCTACTACCACCACTTTGGGTGACCTTGACCCTGAATTTCCTTCCCTGGAAAATGAGGGCGTCAGATGAACAGATCTCTAAGATCCCTTCCAGCTCTCACAAGTCTGTGTTTTGGGAAGGGCGAGGGAGAGGGTTTCCATCATCAGTAATGAATGCTTCTTCCCTGCATTAGAAGAAAGGCTGAAGCTGGCATGACGTTTAATTAATCTGTGCCGATTAGCATTATTAAAGAAAACAAAGGGAGTTATTGGAGATTTAGCTCCCAGAATATAATCAGGAAGATCTCCCCCTGGGGATGAGACTGCCCCTCAGCATCCATGTCCAATTTGTACTCCGAAGTAGAGGAGTGAGAGAGCTGACACGAAGCGTGTAGAAGTCGTAGAATTTAGGATTCGTTAGCTGGAGCTGGAGGAAGAGAGGCAGTGAGCCTTGGGGAGGAGGAATGTTACAGATGAGGCACTGCCCAGCTTTCTGGGGCTACCTCTGCAGCAACCCAGGAGGCAGTGCTCTCTGCATCTCCTGGTCTAGCCGCAGGAGCAGACTTGGGCCCTAGGAGGAGGGTACAGGAAGCAAGAAAAGGATCACAAAGAAGGTAGCTCTTGAGCTGAATTTTGAAGGTAAGGAGATTTTGTATCTGGAGTCAGGAAGATCTGGGTTCAAATCTAAGTCTCAAACACTTCTAAGTGTGTGATCCAGATCATTTAATTTGTTTTTTTTGTTTTTCTTTCTTTTTTTTTTTTTTGGTAAGGCAATTGGGATTAAATGACTTACCCAGGGTTGCACAACTATTAAGTGTCTGTGGTCACATTTGAACTCAGGTCCTCCTAACCAGTACTCTTCTATCCACTCATCCATCTAGCTATCTCCATTTAACTTCTTTTGCCTTAATCCACTGAAGAAGGATTTTTGCCAAGAAACCCTTCTTGAAAATATGATCAAGAATAATGGACATGACTGAACAAGAGATTCTGAGAGACCGCACTGAGGAGGGGGTGTATTCCAGGAAGAGGGCATGGGAGGGAGAAGCAGCCATTGCAAAACTGGGGAAGGGGAGCAGAAGAGAGGATGTAACATATGAGAAATAGAAAGATTGATTTGGCCAGACTGCAGGGTCCATTCCATGGATTGTGCAATAAAGCTGGATGAGGGCATACCGGAGCCAGGTTAAAAAGGGATTTAAATTCCGAAGAGGACTTTCTCTAGACTTGATCCTGGTGATATAAGGGAGCCACTAGAGGTTATTGAGTAGAGAAGGGACATGGGCAGGTTTGTGTTTAAGCAAAATAACTAGGGGGCTATTGCAGGAATTCAGAAGAAAGATGATCAGAGGCTGAGCTGTGTAAATGGGGACATGGGGATGGATGGGCTAGAAGCTATAAAGGTAGCTTTGACAAGATTTGGCACCTGGGTGAATGTCAGGGAAGTAGGAGTGAGGTGAGGATAACACCAAGGTTTCAAATCTGTGTGACTCCTTGTGAGGAAAAAGTTGCCCATTTTCCTAGATTGTAGAGATGTCAAACTCAAAGCCTATGAGCTACTGGTGCCCCTTAGAACTGTAGCGTATAGCCTGAACCAGATTAAAATATAATTGGGAAATGTTTAACAGAATAAATAAAAATATAATATGAATGGATAATTTTAATCTATGCTTTTCAAAGTCAATATGCAATGCCCAGGAGTTCTCTTTCTATTTAAGTTTGATACCACTAAGAGACCTAGGTGGCACAGTGGATAAAATGGCAAACTTGAAATCAGGAAGATTTCTTCTTGATTTCAAATCTGACCTCTGGGCAAATCACTTAACCCAGTTTGCCTCAGTTTCCTCATCTGTAGAACTGAAAAAGGAAATGGCAAACCACTCCAATATTTTGCCAAGAAAACCTCAAATATGGTCATGAAGGGTCAGACAAAATTTAAAAAACTAGTGAACAACAAAAGGCTGGAGGATCCAGTTATACAAGGACAGTTTGGCTGGGAAATTAAGTGTATTCTAGGTTATTCTGGCCTGATATCAGGTTAGTGAACATAATGTTATCTGATAAGCATACCTTCACCAGGGTGTTGCAATAATGGGTGTTTTGAGGGTATTGAAATTTTTAATTTAGTTTTTGAGGTATGTGTGTGTGTGTATGTGTATGTATGCAGGTAGGTTTTACTTTTTATTGGAGATATACTTATAGGAAAGTTGTAACACGAAGAGCACCATTTACTCCCCAACCAGACTTGGTGTTTGATGGTAGCTTTGTCTTTCCTTTCATGACAGAATGACTCAAAAAAACATGGCTCTGAATGTTTTACTTCTCTCCCTTCTTCCTTTCCAAAGTGGATAATTATGTCCCTCCTTTTCTCAAAAGAAAACAAGCAAATTGCTATCTCCAAACACCTTCAGGGCTATTTATTTGTCTTTTCATCCATTCAGAAAATGGGAAAGGGCAACTGTCCCAGTTTTCAGTGGGGAAAAGAATAGACCATGCAAACTCTTGGCCAGTGAGCTTGACTATAATTCCTATGAAAATTCTAGTCAGAACCATTCAATAGATGACTTCTAGACATTGTAGGGGCAAAAGTGGTGATTTATAACGAATTAGCATGGTTTCATCAAGAATAGGTCATATCACACTAACTCCATATCATTTATTGACAGGATTACTAAACTAATAGGGGTAATGTGGTTGATATAATTTACTTAGGTTTCAGCAAAGTTTTTTGACAATCTATCTCACACTATTGTTTTTGGTAGAGAAGTTGAGGAAATAAAAATTAGACAATCAGATAGACCTAAAACAAGTTAAACCCAAAGAATGACAGGAGGAACTCCCTGAAGTATCTAGGCATCTGTTCTTGGCCCTGGTCTGTCAAACATTTTTTTATCAATGACTTTGAAAAAGACACAGCTTGATCATCATATTTGCAGATGGTATAAAGCTGAGAGGGATAGGATGATAGAGTTCCAATCCAAAAGAATCTTTAATGAGTTTTTTAATTGAACTTAAGAAGATGAAATCCAATTTTGTACTTGGTATTAAAAAAAAAGTCAACACCATCAGCACAAGATGGGGATTGCATGCAAAGATAACAGTTCCTCTAAAGAAGACCTAAGGGTTCTAGTAAGCTTCAAACTCACATTAGTAATGTGCCAAAGGCAAGTATGACCTTGGACACATTAGGAGGCTTCCAGGAATAGGAAGGCAAAAGACCTACTGTATTACAACCTTGACTGACCTCAGTTGGGGTATGAAGTTCAATTCTGGGTACCATGGTTTAAGGAAGAGGTCCTTGGAAAGCTGGAAGAGTGTCCAGAAGAGGTCAACCAGGGATGAAGGATGAAGAGCCCATAACATATGAGGAGTCATTAAAGGAAGAGGAACTTTTAGGCTGGATTCAAAGTGGGTAAGATAGCTGTGCTCAAGCATATACTGAACGGTTGTCATGTGGAAGAAGAATAAGACTTTTTCTCTTTGGCATCAGAGAACTGGGAATCCCAGAGAACTGGGAACGGGGGATGGGAATTGCAAAGGAGTCAACTTAAACTTGATGTCAGGAAAAATTTCCTGACAATTAGAGCTGTCCCAAAGTGTAGTGGGTTGTCTTAAGAGGTGATATATTCTCCCTCCTCAGAAGTCTCTAAGTAAAAGATGGACCATCACTTGTTAGAGAAGTTATAGGTGGAATTCCTCTTATATACAACAGATAAATGGCCCATGAGATGTTTTCCTCTATTAAATTCTATGATTCTGGGAAGCGGACTTGTTGAGTTGAACTGAATATGCTGTGCTTATTTTCAGTATCTTCACCTTTATTTGAACCATTTTTTTTCTGATCTGGAATGTCTTTTTTTCTCTTTGTGCCTCCCTGCTAGCCTTTCCTTCAAAACATTTCTGAAGTCCACCTCTTCTATGAAGCTTCTCTAAGGATTATTTATTCCAAACCTTCATTTTATAGATTGGGAAACTGAGGTTCAAAGAAGTTAAGCCACAAATCTCTGATATCCTTTTTTAAAACTCCTAATTATTATTATTATTTTGTTAACACTCGGAAGTTTTCAATTCAGTTCAACAAACATTTATTAAACTCTTCAGTAAAGAGTGTGTATTTTTCATACAAAGATAAAAAGTAATAGTTTCTGCCCCTTGGGAACTTGCATTCTATTGATATGTGTGTGTGTGTATACCTATGCTGATAAATAAATAAATACAAGGTATAGACTTTGGTTGCAGACCTTGCTCTGCCACTAAGCACAAGGTCTAGTGTTAGAGGGGAGTCTTGAATAGCACCTTGAAGAAGGCCAGGGATTCTAATAGGTAGAGTGAGGAGAGAGTATATTTAAGTCATGGAGGACCACCTATGCAAAGGCAAGGAAGTAGCAGATGAGATATTGTGAATGAGGAACAATTAGCAAGTCAGTTTTATGGGAATGGAGACCATGAGAAGGGGAGTAATATTAAATGACACGAGGAAGATAGGTGGAAGTCAGGTTGTAAAAAGCCTTAAATGCCAAGATGAAGATTTTGGGTTTTTTTTTCAGATAATAGAAAGATGGCATGATCAGATTTTGCTTTAGGAACGTCAGTTTGGCAACCATGTGGAGGATGGATTGGAGATAGAAGAGACTGGAAGTAAGTGGACCAATTGAAATAGTCTGGATGCGAGGTGAGGAGGGCCTAAACCAGAATATGTCCTTGCATTCTACCCAATTAGATTGTAAGCTACTTGAAGGCAAGGCTTTATCATATGCTTTTCTGGTAGCCAGCACAACACCCAGCACAGATCTTAGCAAAATATTGCTTGGGCTTAACTCTTTCCTGCCCCCTTTTGTCCCTTTCCTTTATGCAGCATCCCTGAGAAGACATATTTGCTCATCTGGAACAGAGGAGTCAAACACAGACAGGCCAGCAGCAGACCATGTAGCCTCCAGCACTCCCTAGTGTGGTCCAAACCAGATTAAGATATAATTGGGAAATATTTAACAAAATAAATAAAAATAGAACAGAATATAGATAATGTTAATATGGGGTTTTCAAGACAATGGGTTATTTTTTAGTCCTATCTGAGTTTTCAGGACCTCATTTAGAGTTTTCTTGGTAGAGATACTAGAGTGATTTGCCATTGCCTTCTCCAGCTGATTTTTTACAGGTAAGGAAACTGAGGCAAACAGGATTAAATGACTTGCCCGGGGTCACATAGCTAATAAGTATTTGAGGCTGGATTTGAATTGAGGAAGATGGCTCTTCATGACCCTAAGCCTGGCACTCTTTCTACTTTGCCACACAGCTGCTCTTTCTAAGATTGGCCCATTTTCATTTGACTTTGAACAACAGTGATCTAAAAAGATGGAATCTTAGAATTTTATATTTGAAAGGGTCATGGTAGAAGCTTCTTTTTTCCCCTGTTCATATTATCTTCATTATGGGTAGGGAAGGCATAAATCATATATTTAAAGTTGAAAGGAAACTTCAAAGATGTTGAATTCAACCTCATTCCTTTCGAGTTGAAGAAACAAAACAAGATTATCCAGAATCACCCAGGTAGAAAAGGGAGCCAGGATTTGCATTTAAGTTCTAGACCTCCAATTCCAACTTCTTACTGCTCCACATCATCTACCATTATTATTATTACCTTTTTCTAATCTCATCTTCTGAGACTTGGTCATTCTCCCTGAGATTTTTCATTGGTGAGACACAAGAAGTTAGGGATCCTCTGGCTTAGGAGACTTCTCTTTTCCCTCTCTATGTCAGGATCATGCTATCATGTAGACAATGTATAGAATAGATTACATAGAATGATTTAAGGGAAGTGTGGGGGAAATCTCCACTTCATCACCTGGGCATAAGAATACCTAAAATTCCTTTCGGTAAGGAATCCTTATTCCTTATCATCACCTATGCCTAGGTGATGAACTTTCAGTTAAGTATTTCTCTCTTTAGGTTCCTTCAGAATACCACACACACACACACACACACACACACACACACACACACACACACACACAATTTGAAATGTTCTTCTCCCAAACCCCTAGCATGTTAATGTGAAAAAAGTTATCAAATACTTTTTTCTTAGTGGGGAAATAGGAAGGGTCAGAGATGGAATGCAAAAAAACAAAAAAAATCAGGAAAAGTAGGGCTAGGAATGAAAATAAAACTTCAAGGTTTTTCACACCCCAGAATAAAACTAAAGAAATTTCTTCATTGACTCATTAGTCAAATGTTTGAGAAAATTAGAAAGGGGGAAAATCTGTATTTGGTTTTCCAGGCTGCAGGGGAAGGTCAAAGTATCTGCCCTGTATGGTTTCACATGATGACTTGGAAAGAACCTTAAGTTAGGAAAATAAAGGCCTCAATTCTAGTCCTGGCTCCATCATGCGTGTGCCCTTGAGCAAATTCTACATCTCTTAATTTCTTTCCCTGTAAAGAGGTACTTGGGTTAGGTGATTACTCAAATCCCTTTCAAGTCCAACATTTTGAAGTACAACCTCACATTTAAGTACATTTTAAGTACATGTATATATTTACATTTTGAGTATATTTTTTAAAAGTATATTCAAGTATATTTTAAAGTGCATATTTAAACATATGTAATATACAACACAAGCAGTTTTGTATGATTGGTTTTAGATTGAGAGTTCCTGGTGGGTAGGGACTGTGCCTCTATGTGCCTTGGTATAATGTAGCTCAATCTGGCACGCCAATAATCACTTTATAAATGCTCTCTCTGTAGTACCCTGGTGTCCCACGCCTATAAACCACGGATGTAGGTTATTTATGGCATCCTATAGCCCACCCTTCCTTAGAGTTGTCAACTAGGAATCTTGCCACCTAGAGCAAATTCAGTTAAAGCCAGCAGTGGAAGCTCCAAAGTACAGCTGTGGGAGCAGTTGTGTTGAGAAATGGAGTGGCCTCTCCCTCAAGAGAATTTGGTTCTTTCTGCAGCAGAATGGTGGTGAGGAAATGTGGGCCCCAGGAGAAAACGGCCCTGGGGATGGCAGCCTGGGGATAGTGCCCATATGGAAGAGATGAGTTATAGGGACAGCAGTAACTGTGGGGACAAAGACAGCCTTGATGTTGGCAGCCCTGGAACAAAGCTCTATTCACTTTGGCTTTCAGATATCAGATCTGATTCCTTCTTCCCCGAACTTCTTGCCCCCACGTACATGTAGAATTCCCTAGGTTGTACCACAGCGATAATTAATCCTAGATCCTGGATTGCCTTGAGTATATCAGTGATGAAGAGCAACTTTTGCTCCTTTCAGGAGATACCTACAATTATATAATTTTAGGATTGGCAAGGTCAGAGGTCAGCTAGTCCTCAGGTTCTTAAGCTGTGATTCGTGACCCCATATGGGGTTTTATAACTGAATGTGGAGATTGCAAAATTATAAGTTATTATCAGTAAATATTTGATTTGTTTACTTATTTAATATGCCTATATATCTGGGGTCATATAAAAATTTATTGGGCAAAGAGGGATCATGAGTGGAAAAAGTTTAAGAAGCCCTATCTAGTCCAATCCCTAACAGAAGTGTTAATCCTATGTACAATATCCCTGATACTGCTTCATTCAAGGCATAGCTTGAAAACCTCTAGTCTAAGAAACTAAATGCCTCTTGAAATAGTTAATTCCATATTTAGATAGCTCTAATTATTAAGATGGGGCAGCTAAGTGGTTCAGTGGATGGAGTGCCAAGCCTGGAGTCCAAAGACTGATTGAGTTCAAACCTACCCTTAGACACCTTTTTTTTTTTTCCCTTGAGGCATTTGGGGTTAAGTGATTTGTCCAGGGTCACATAGCTAGTAAGTGTTTTGTGTCTGTACTCAGGGCTTCCTGACTCCAGGACCGGTGCTCTATCCATTGCACCATCTAAAGGCCCTTAGCCTCAGACACTTAATCACTTATATATGATTCTGAGCCAAGTCACTTAACTCGGTCTCAACTATAAAATGGGATTCATAATAACACTTCTAGGGCTGTTGTAAGGATCAAATGAGAAAATATTTGTAAATAATTCCTGGTACATAGTAGGGGTTTAATAAATGTGTGTCTTTTTCCACTTGGCTTCTTACAGGTTCTGGTTTTTATGTCCAGGGCCCTGCCTTTCAATTTACCTTTAATTAGATTCTGCTGAACAGCATGGGGAAGAAGGGAGCATTATACAAGAAGGAAATTGCCATGTCTAAGTGCAGCCTATGCCTTCTTCCACATGAGAATCCATAAATGTATGAAGGCAGCTTTTCTCCCTAAGTTATCTTCTAGAGATCAAACATCGTTGGCTGCTTCATTGTATGGTTCAGTTTCCAGTCACCTCACCCTTCTACATATCTATGCTTAGGATACAGACTTTCATTGTCATTTCTACAATGTTTCACCAAAAACTGGCAATCTAATCTCCTCCAGGAAACTGCTCTAAAAACTAAAACCCATGGTGATCTTTTCTTCTTTTGAATTTTCTACAATGCTGTCAAGCTATGCATTTTGAACCCTAGCAACAGATTGGTTCATTATTTAGTTATTTCATGTGTGCTAGTGTTGGTGTTATTTAGGCTGCAAATGACTCGAGGACCACTTTCTGTATTGCTTAAGAGTCACATTATAATGCTGAAAGAAAGATTTCAAATTCTATCTAATAGTGTAGACCCAAGACCAAATTTCATGAATTTTTATTTTATTGATCCCAGATTTAGAACTAGAAAAGACTTTAGTGGCCTTAGAGTAAAATATGGCTTTAATGCAATTTTTCCCCTTCCCTTTCTTTTTATTTCCTTCCTTTTCCTTTCCTCACTTATTCTTTTTTTTCCTTTTCCTTCCCTTTCCTTTTTTCCTTCCCTTTTCTTCCTTTCTTTCTTTCCCTTCCTTTCTTTTCCCTCCCCCTCCCTTTCCCTTTCATTTTCTTTACTTTATTTTCCTGCCCTTCCTTTTCCTTCCCTTTATTTTTCTCCCCTTCCCTTTCTTTTCTTCCCCTTCTTTTCCCTTCCCTTTCTTTCCCTTCACTTTTTTCTCTTCTCTTCTCTACCTTTTCCTTCTCTTCCTTTTCCTCTCCTTCCTTCCCTTCCCTGTTCTCATCTCTCTTATCCTTAGTGGTACAGAGAATCAAGTTAGGACAGGACAGGAGTTAAAATTGTGTCAGAGACTTACTAGTTGTGTAATCCTGGGCAAGTCACTTTGCCACTACCTGTCTTAGTTTTTTCTGAGTAGTCTTCCTTACTTCAGGCCCAGTACTCTATCTACTATGCCATCTAGTTGCCCATTCATTAATCCCCAAAGCTCAACAAAATATATTACTTCCCTACATTCCTATATGACTTAAGAGTCAATTTGGGAACTTAATTATTTCTTGTATTAAGAGTGTATTTTAATTGTTTCTTAAGTATAGATTAAATGAAATGTGGAAGATTCTGTAAATTCTAAAACACTATAGATAAAAGGGACAATAACTGACATTTATATAGTACTTTAGGGATGGCAAAGCAATGTATATACGTAATATCATTTTATCCTCACAAGCATCAGAAATTGTTGCCCCCCCCCCACTTTGCAGATAAGAAGGCTGATTCTTAGGAAGGATAATAGATAAGTATCTGAAGTGAGATTTGAATCTAGGAGCCCTGATTTCATGTATTTCTATAATAACATGTATTATAGAGGTCATAAGCTTTCTCATGTGCTTTCCAGTGCCAAGTCCAGAGCTGGTCACAGAGCAGGGACTAAATATAGACAGACTGAACTAGACTCAATTGAATGGACATGATCTTATTGGGAGCAGTGATGTCAGAAGAGAAGGATCATACAATTTTAGACTTGAGGGGTGATTGGTAAGAGTCTGACAGTGTAGCCTAGGCAGGACCACTGCACACACTAATGGGGATCAGTTGTTTCCTATCTCAACTAAGGATGGAACCCCACAGACAAATCTATCTAGGAATTTAGGGGGCAAGTTGGTACGAGTGCCTGGACTTGGAGACTCTCAGGTGGGCCGAGTTCAAACTCCATCTCACACAAGTAGCAGGGTGACTGACTCCATGTTGATAATAATATGCCATTCCTCTTCAGGCTGCACTCTGAACCTTCTCTGCCATGCTCCTGCTCTTCATCTGAAATCATCTCTCCAGCTCTGGAATTAATACCTTGGAAGTACCCTTTGCCTCTACAGCCTCTCCTGATTAGAAAGAGGCATCTTCCAGAGTCTCCATTTAAAGTGTGGGGGGGTGCCCTTTATATTCCTCTGTAGGCAACATTCTTGACTTCTATCAGGCTCCAGCAAAGAGCTTCTTCTCTTCCTCCTCATTTTGACTTCCTTTATGCAGTCTTCCCACTCATTAGAATGTAAATTCCTTAAAGGCAGGGATAATCTTTGTATTCCTGGTACGATGTTTGGCACATAGTAAGTATTTAATAAATGTCTGTTGATTGACTGGTCTGTTGATCACATAGTTGTGAGATAAAATAAGATAAAAAATGAGACCTAAAGAGTTTTGCAAACCTCAAAGCATTATAAATATTAGTTCTTTCCACTAGCATCACTAGCACCATCAGCATCTCTTCCTCCTCCTTTTCCTTCTACTCCTCTCCATAAACTTAAGTGTCTCCCTATTGACAATAGAATCATATATTTCATTTTTATTGTCCTTAAATATGTTTTCTATATAAGTTTTAGACTGAACCTATTACTTAAACTAAGGAATAAGTACATAAATATACACATTGGGGGTACATAATTTAAACATTTTTTACTGATGAGGTATATAGTCGAAATTTTGGAGATCACTGGGTCAGATGATCTCAGTTCCCTTCAAGCTCTAAATATGATGAGAATATTCTCCCCGAGAACAGTCTTTCAATAAGACTTTTTCCCCCAGGCAGTAGACCCTGGGTATGCCCACTGGCAAACAACAGATGCCTACTAGCAAACTTATCCAAAATCACATATCTGCCAGTTGTGTTGTATGTTTCAAACTCAAGACTAAAACCAAGAGACGAGCTCTGGAGGCGTATATGCCTTAAATTCAGAGGGGATTCAATTCAGTTAAATGATGTTTATTAAGTCTAAGAACACTATTCTGGGTACCGATGGAGATACAAAGTTCAGGTAAGAGATGAACCTTACCTTCAAAAAGTTTCAATTGAAAGCTTCTTGTAAAAAGATAAGATACATACATACCCTCTCCTTCCAAACCGAGTCAAGGACCTTTAGTTTGTTTGGTGATCCCATTTGGGGTTTTCTTGGCAAAGATACTGGAGTAATTTGCCATTTCCTTCTCCAGTTTATGTTATAAATGAGGAAACTGAGGCAGCAAAAAGGTTAAGTGACTTGCCCATGGTCACACAGCTGGTAGTGGCTGAGGTGAGCTTCAAACTTAGATCTTCATGATGGCAGACACTATGCCCTATCAGCTGCATCACCTACATGAACACATACAGGCGCACTCATAAGAGCCAATGACACAGTGCCGACCACGGGTCTCTCATTTGGTCCTCACACAATCTTGAGGGGCAGGGGGTGTTTTGCAGCAGATTCTGGCCCGGGCTCTGACCCCCGCGTCCCCGATTCCAAATTCAGAGCTCCATCGGCACCGCGTTCAACATCTCTCCCACAACAGTTGCCATTCCTTATAGAGCATGTGTGGGATTGAGCTGGCTCCACCAGCCGCTTATGGAGTCACGTGCTCAGTCAGGTCAGTGATAAGGATGTTCACTGTGGGCCAGTCCCTGTGACAGGGCACAGCTGGGGAAGTGAACTGAGCAGAAGCAGCCCACTCTGGCTCCTTTTAAGGAGAATCAGCTTCTGGGGTGGCTCTCTCTCACCGTCTGTGAGGAGGCTCAGGACTCTGGGAGATCCCGTCAGGCTTCCAGAAGGGAGAGCAGGGGAGAGGGGAAGATTTGCCCCATACCCTCCTCCCACTGCTGCCCCCTCACCTCCCACAGTGGGGGGAGGCAGCCAAGACACGTGCTGGCCTGGACAAGCCTGAAACAGAGCATGGGCCTCTGCTGTGTTTCCCCCTGAGTACAGGTGAATGGCAACCATGAGGTGGTATTTCTAGTGCTGGCAACAAACAGCCTTGTGAGTCCAGAAGGCCTGGAGCTGCTGGGTTGGGGATGCTGGCTGCGAGCGGGAGGTGACTTTAGAAACAACTTTCCCAAGAGGAAGATGACCAGGCTAGCAGGAGTCTGGGCCATGCCCTGGTTTTCCGGAAGACTGTAGCTTGAATGAGTTGCCCAGGCAGTTCAGATATGAGATGAAAGTGAAATACATTTTCAGCAATCCCACAAAGGGTTTCAAGTTTTAATATTTAACATATCAACTTCCCTGGAGAGTATACTAGGCTTTATTGGTTACTGTTTTAATGTTCTAAGTATTTATCAATGTGTGCTTATGAGTCTTTGGTGTTTTAAGCCTTTCGTTTATGGTAGAGGAAATAAACAGCTCTATTAACTGTTTATCAATCTGAGCAGCTTTGTACATGGACTACCTTTTTAGGTGGGACCCTGTTAATTCTTTTTAAGGAGACTCTAGACGTAAGACAAAAAAAAGCTTTAAAAGATTTTTCCCTCCAGGCCAGGGCCAGGATGCCCTCTCCCACTAAGAGGCCCCATTTCTGGATTCAAGCCAACTGAGTTCAATCCTAGTGAAGCCTGACCTCAAAGAGGGAAGTCAGGTTCTTCTGGAGTTTTCTGGTTCATTATGCCCTCACCTCGGAGTCCTGAGAAAATTTTTTAAAGCTTAGTTTGGGCTCATTATAGAGACCTCCCCAAAAGGGATTTAACAGGGTCCCTATAAGTGCATAAAAGAGGGATAAAGTACTATATAAGGTCCGATATGGGGGGAGCTCACTAATGACTGCATGATTGCATATCTTGCTGTAAAATGTCTCTCTGACACTCTTCTTTCAATCTCCAATTTATTTTAGCAGGGAGCTGGTATAAAAACCAGTTCTAATTCAGAGAGGACATTATAAAGTATGTTGTATTGTTGAAGCTTCAGTGTTACTTTTTGTCTGTTTTCAGTATTGTGCAGTCAAACATGAGGTTTTTTTCCCCTCATTTTCTTTGTCTCCTAAAGTAATTTTCAAAACTGCTAGTTCTTTCTCTAATCCTCTTCTCATATAACCCCAAATATCTGTAAATTGCTTAGCATATTGCCTGGCACATAGTAGCTGCTTAACAAATGCTTGTTTCCTTCTTCTTTCTCTCTTTGCTTCTTTCCTTTTATTCATCTATCTATGCATTTTTCTTTCCTTCCTTGTCTTTCTTCCTTTCCCTCCTTTCTTTCATTTCTTCCCCCCCTTCCTCCCTCTCTCTCCTCTCTCTCCTTCCCTTCCTTCTTTTCTTCCTTTCTTCGGAGATCATCTTTCATATCCTGCCTCCTAATTGTGGATTTACTCCAGGCTCTGTCTTGGTCCTTTCTCTCTTATCTTTCTCTCCTCTCTCTGTTGATGACATCAGCTCACATGAATATAATTGTCACCCAGTTCTATTCTCTCTCCTGAATTCCAGTCTCACATCAACAGCTGCCTATTGAACATTTCAGATTGGATCTCCTAAAGACATTTCAACTCATCATGACCAAAAAGAACTCATTAGTTTTCCCTACTCACAATCTACACCTATTTTCAAGTTTCCCTATCTCTGTTGAGACTACCATCCTTCTAGTTACCAGAATTTACAATTTTGATTTCATCTTCCACTCCTCAGTTCCACACACCCTACATATTCAATCCCTTGTCAAATGTATTTCTACTATCACAACATTTCTCTCACCACTTCTTTCTTTCTACTAATATGGCCACCAGTCTTTTCAAGCCTATTTTCAAGCTTCTGTATGAAATATTTCCTGATTCCTCCTCAGCTGCTGGTGCCTCCTCAAGATAATCTTGTATCTATTTTATATATATCTACATATATATATATATATATATATATATATAATATATATATATATATATGTTGTTTTCTCTGGATATATTGTAAGCCCATTTTGTCTTTATATTCTCAGCTCCTAGTAAAATATCTCACATATATAGTGAATGCTTATGTAATGTATTGTCTCTTTAAGGTTTGTTGTTGAGCTATGTCATACAGAGTTCTAAAAAAACAGTTTCTCTAAGATACAGTTGCTGGGGATTGAGTCTGACTCAGAGATCTATGACAAGCCATTGTTACTGAGTTTTGAATGTGACAAGCTGTTATATACTGGAAGGGTATGGCCACTAGTACTGTTGTATGATTTTTCAGCAAACATAATTTGTCTGATTTCAGAAGGAAATGTAAAATTGATTAACCACCATAAGATAAGATATAGTTCTTTGCAGTGAGGAGTCAGAATCTGAACCCATAAAAATAAGAAAAGAGATAAAAAGACAGATTTCAGAACTGCATCAAGTAAACTTAAAAGTTTGAAGGGATAGATACTATAGTTGCTTTTGAGGAGTAAGTTTAGCTGAGCAAAGGAAGAGCTTGGAAGCAGAAAATCAGAGAAATTACCCAACATGTCAAACACAGTGAAGATTAAGTTAGCTTAGCAGTAGAATCATATATCTTTAGCACAGAAGGTACATTCATCAAGAATCATTTATGGACAGTTCCTGAGACAGAAAAAGGACACTGAACTTTATGGTTCCAAAGTTGTGGAGCACATGTTTTCTTCACTCATGTTCCTTCTTGACAGGTTTCTATTTGTAGGTGCCTATTCTCCCCAACTAATACTGAATATATTATTAACAAAATATATGACCCAGTGATTATGAGTGAATTGTAATATATTTTTATTTATGCATTTACTTTAATACATGAGTAGCTGTGATATTTTTTCTTTTTGCTTTAATACTAAGTTAATGGTAAAGTTTAAGATCTAATGGTCTTATTTGAGTGGCTGGTTGTATAAAAAGAAACACACTGGTAAGTGATCAGAACTACAGTGACAAGTAGGGAGAGTATATTCTACTACAAGAGGGTTACCTGTACAACACTAAGAGAATTTTGACTGATATCATTGGGAGATAGTTCTTCTTTGGGAATCAAATTATATTAATTTGAGGGCAGGATGGAGTGAATGGGCCAACCTTGAGAATGAATAAGTGTCTATGAGATATGTGAGGACTTATAATATGGGTAGACCACCATATATAATTATTAAGTAAATGCTTGCTGATTGATTAATTGGTAAATAATTGTTTCATAGAAATTTCATCTGCCTGAAATAATTAAATATGGTTCTGGAAGTCAAAAGGACTTTTAGACTAAATAGCCTTAGAGGGTCTCTATAACTCCGCCATTAGAATCCTAGGAAACATATCTGTTCTAAATCTTCCCCACATATCACTTTTATTTCTTTTATTGAGTGGCAGCTAGCTAGATGGCTCCGTGAATAGAATGCTAGATCTAGAATCAGAAAAACATGATTTCAAATCTTTCCTCAGACAATTACTAGCCCCTTAACCTTTGTCTGTCTCAGTTACTTCATCTATAAAACGAAGATAAAAATGGTATCTGTCTTCTAAATTTGTTGTGAGGATACAATGAGATAATATTTGTAAAATACTTCACAACTCTTAAAGCATTATATAAATGCTATTATTATCAGCTCTTATCATGCCATTCACATGAACATTCAGTGGCTCCCTATCTCTCATCGTATCAAGTTTAAATCTTTCTACTTGGCTTTCAAAGTCATGCCCTCTCTAGTCTCAGCCTACCAAGCCAAGTGCCTCTCAACATTCATATCTACCTTCAGCAAGAATGAGCTCTATTTCTAGAACATACTTTGCTCATTCCTGCTTTGATGCTTTTGCTAATGTTATTATCCTTGCCTGGAAACTAGTTCCCTCACCCCCCCTTCTCCTCTGCCTATGGAAATCCTATACAGTTGAATGCCATATAGGCAGTATAATTTTATAATTAATGTGGAGCTTTCCCTTTTCTGAACTTCCAATGTCCTTGTAATCAATGCCTGTTGTTCTTGTTGTTGAGCCATGAAAACACAACCTAAATGACTTGCTGAGGTTTACATAGCTAGTAAGTTTTTGAGACCAAATTTGAACTCAGGTCTTCTTGATTCCAAGACTGCATCCACTGCATTACCTAGTTGCCTTGTAGTCACTACTATGTAGCTTAAATGCTCTTTCATATGTTTTATTTGCTTCCCCAACTAGATTATAAGCTCCTTGAGTGCTAGGGCTACCTGAATCTCAGTTGCTTCACCTGTAAAATGAGGGTGTTAGACCATAACCTCTAACCTTTTCTAGCTGCACAATTTTATAAATATGTAACATTTTCTAAATTGTTGTGAAAAGTGCCCTATTCTTGATCTAATGATCTAGAGTCTACAATCCACTCAAATTGTCCTCCTTGTTATACATGATGTTCCAAAATGTAAATCTCTGTACCTTCAAACAAGCTGCTGCTCATGTCTGGAATGAAATCCTTCTTTACCTCTATTCTCTTAAAATCTCTATTTTCCTTTTAAGGTCAGCTCAGACACCACCTCCTAAACAGAGGTCTTCTAGAACTCTCAGCTACTGGTGTTCCCTTCCACCTCCAAATTCCTAATTTGTTTTAAATATACACATATGTACACATACACACTCTATATACTTACATAGGATGTAAGCTACTTAAAGGTAGAAGTTGTTTCTTTTTTAAAACCTGTTTTCTCAGTGCCTAGCAGAGTGCTTGGCAGATAATGGGTATTAATTATGGTCTTAATTTAAAAATAATAACTTTTTATTTTCAAAATATATGCAAAGATAGTTTTCAATCTTCACCCTTGCAAAACCTTGTGTTCCAATTTTTTCTCTTTCTCTTCCCCAACCCCCTCCTCTAGATAACAAGTAATCCAATAAATATGTGCAATTCTACACATTTCCACAGATAATGGGCAATTAATAAATGATTAACTGATAATTGCAGCTTGGGCAGATCTCTTTCCCTCTTTGGTCCTCAGATTCATCTTTAGTAAAATGGTGCTCTTTAGCATCTTCTCCAGTTTTAAGGAACTATGATTCTTTGAGAAGTACTACAGCAAGAAGAATGTGGTACTAACCTTTCTGCTCCAGACCTCTCTCTGCCTTTCTTCACCCACAAAAATGGCCTCTAAAGAACCTTATAACTCAAAATATTGCACAACAATGTTAGTTCATATCTGTTAGGTTTTATGTTATGGTCTTAATACCTTCATTTTCAATTCAACAAATATAATTATGTTCAAGACATAGTGCTGGTCACACAGAATACAAAGAATGAAAAATGATAGGATCTTTGTTCTCAAAGAACAGAGGGAACATAATGAACACATATAAGTATAATGAGTAGAATGAAAGTAGGGTCAGGGTATGCTGGTGCCATCTCAAACTGGCTTATTAAGAACCAATTGCTAAATTTTCAGGGTAAGCATTTACATTTTGGAAATCAGAAAAAATTACAAATCAGGACTTCATTTATGTTTGGTTGATTGTCTAGACTTAAAGTGATGGTGAAAACATTTATAATTTGTCTGATTAAACTAAAAAGTGTATTGTGTATTTTTGGAAAGCTGGTGTTAAAACATTTACCAGGACATCTCTGGGAAAATATAATAGAAGCAAAAAAGAGAGCCAAACAAAATTTAAGCATTAATTTGAGAAAAAGAATATAGTTTCAGTGGAGAAGTGGCACCTGAGCTAGCCTTGAAAAAAAGGGTTTCAATGGGTAAAAAAAGATATTCCAGGAACAGGAGAAGATCTATATAAATTCATAGTGGCAAGAGAAAATTGGAGACCCAGTTTAGTTTAGCTGGAACATAGAACATGAGAATGTAGGAAAGAAACTACTATGTTCCAGGTACTGTGCTAAGCACTTTACAAACATCATCTCATTTCATCCTCATAACAATCCTGGGAGCTATTATAATCTCATTTGAAATTGAGGTAAAGTTTAAATGACTTGTCTAGGATTACAAAGATTGTAGGTGTCTGTAGGCAGCTAGGTGATACAGTTGATAGAATACAAGGCCTGGAATCAGGAAGAATCCTCTCGCTAAGTTCAAATCCAGTCTCAGATAGTTTCTAGCTATGTGATCTTGGACAAGTCAGCCCTATTTGCCTCAGTTTCCTCATCTGTCAAATAAGCTGGCGAAGAAAATGGCAAGCTACTCCAGTATTTTTGCCAAGAAAACTCCAAATGGGATCACAAAGATGTGACTGAAACAATTGAACATTAATAACAAAAGTGTCTGAGGCTGAATTGAATTCAGGACTTTCTGACTCTAGGTCCAGCATTCTGTTCACTGTACCACTTAGGTGAGAAAAGTTAAAAAGGGAGAATTGGAGTCATGTTGTGCCACAACATGGCCAGGCCAAGGCATGTATATTATATTTTATGGGCAATAGGAAGCTCCTATTTTTGTCATCTTGGTAGCTATGTGAAAGACTGACTTTGAAAGAAGTCACAATGAAAGAAAGACACAAGGGAGGCCTGGAAGTAGAGAGGCCCCTCAGGAGGTTGTTACAATGGCCAAGGCAAGAGGATGAGGCTCTAAAGGAGGGTGGTGGCAATTTGAAGGGAGAAAAAGGGAGCACATGTTAGAGGTGAGATAGATGCAAGGCATATAGAATTTATAGGTCTTGGCAGTTAGCTAGGTATGGGGGATCAGTAAGAGGAAGAATCAAAGATGATGTTGAGGTTTTGAGCCTGGGCCATTGGGGAGGAAAAGTGGTACCTACACTAGAAACAGCCAAGTTTGGAGCACAGGGAGATGTAGGGGAAAGCGGATGAGTTCTGCCTTGGACATTCTGAGTTTGCTGTGCTGGTGAAACGCCAAGGTCGAGGTGTCCAAGAGACATTCGGAGGTGGAGACCTTTCAGGAGAAAGATTGGAACCAGATTTCCAGAAATGGGAATCAGCTGCAGCGCGGTGATTACTGAACCTGTGGGAACAGAGGAGATCACTGAGCCTGCAGAGAGAAAGGAGGGCCCAGGGTGGAGCCAAGGGGTGACTCTGAAGGAGCTACACAAGCAGGAGGCCCATTCAGAGAGAGCTCTGTGTGCCAACCCCTGGAGGAGAGAATTTAGAGGGGGCAGGATGTTTGACAGCATCAGACAGTAGAGAAAAGCCAAAAGAACATCAGAATCCTTCATATGTGAGGATTGTGGGATCCTACAATTACAGGGTCAGGGCTAGAAGAGGCTTTAGAGCTGGGTAGAGCCTAGAAGACCCGAGTTCAAACCTTGCCTCTATATGACCTGGGTAAGTCACTTAATCTCCATCTGCCTTAGTTTCACCATGTGAAAAAATGGGGATAATAAAAGTACCTACCTGTTGGGAGGATCAAATGAAATAACAGTTACTTGTTAAGCAGCATATAAGTGTCTGTTACAGACAGCAGAGGAGAAGCCAAGCTCCAGGGTGACCCAGGGGCCGAGCTGGGACTGGGACACACACTCCCTGCCTCTGATACCAGCCGATGGCTGTGCTTTGGGATGGAGGTTTCTGAGAGCCCTACACACAGCTCCTCTTTTGCCCTCCGAGGAAGAATAGCATAGAACCTTGCTGCCATAGAGGGCCCGCCTCTTCAGCCAGGTATGAGGCTTTGTCAGAACTCCCCGAGGGAAGAGGAGGAGAGAAGAGGAAACCTGTGGTGGTGGTCAGATCAGGCTCACCAGCTCCCCACAAAGCCTGGTGACTCATGGGTTGCCTACGTCACAGTTAGATAATGGCTCCCACCCTAAAAATAGATTGCATCGCATCACCCACACTCTTGGGCCTGGCTCCTCCCTTCTGGCCTGTGACTACCGGAGAGGGGTCTACTTCAGAGCCCCTGGACCCTCCAGGAACATACCTGGGACCTTGGACCCTTTCACTGGTTCAGCTCATCTTGCTATTGATTGTGATTTTTAGAACAGTCACCACTGAAGAGATGTTTAGTTCTTTAAAAGCAGTTTTCATTATCTTTTATGGATCTCACAGTGGGAAAAAGGAGGGAGAAAAGAAAGACAAGAGATGAGATGTTTCCCCCTTGACCATATTGCTTTGTTCAAGTAAGTGATTAGTAAGATATATAGCTAGAAGGTAACTACTGCCCACCAGAAGATTATAATCTAATTGTGCTGTGCACACAATAGCTTAATAATTACTTGTGAATCACTGAGTTGGAGAAACGAGGCATTCAGACTAATAACAAAAATGCAAAGCAATATTTAATAAGGAACATATGGTGGGGAAATATTAAGAGGAGGGTTCACTTTTGGCAGGAGTAATCAGAAAAGACTTTTTAGACAAGGTATTATTTGAATTGGATCCTACAGTTCAGAAAAGATGTCAGTGTGGATGAAGGTCATTTCAGATGAAGGGAACAGTATAGAATCATAAAATGTTAGTCTGAGAAGGGCCTTTAGAGGTCATTAAATCCAATTTCCAACCCAATCCAATTTCCCAGAGTTTCCCAACAACATTGTGGAGTGTAAGATCCTTGAGGATTGGAGCAATTTCATTTCTGATTTTGTATCCTCAGCATCTAACACAGTACCTATTACACAGTAAGCATTCAATAAATGCTTGTTGAATGTTAATTTATAATTTTACAAGACAGGTAGTTCAATTTTTGAACATTTCTATTTGTAAGAAAGTTCTTCCTTTGAACCCAAGTATGCTTCCATCTGTATCCATATAAACTAAGATTCAAATAATCACATTCCTCATGATAGTCCTTCAAATATTTCAGTCACAGAATTTTGAAGTTGAAGTTAATGGTGTGTTGGCAAATATTTAACAACTAGCTCTTAAAAAAATGTTCACTAGATATACTTTTAATTTTTATCTACATTTATTAGCACTTCTCTATCACTTAAGTCTAGACAATCAACAAAGCAATACATTAAATCCTGATTTGTAGGGTTTTCTGATTTCCTAGGTATAAATATTCACAATCAAGTCTCAAGAAGCCAGCATGAGTTGGTTCCAGAATACCTTTGGTTGGAAGGGACATCAGGAGGCCATCTAGTTGAATCCATAGGCAAAAGAAATTCCCTACTATAAAATGCCAATCTAGCCTTTGCTTGAAGACCTCCAATAAAGCCAAATTCATCACCCCCAAGGCAAATAATTCTATTTTTGTACAACCTTAATTATTAGGAAGTTTCACTGGCTACCAAGTCTAAATATGTTTGTTTTCAATGTTTGTCCAATACTCTTTAAGTTTTCTGGGGCCAAACAAAATAATTCTCTTCCTTTTTTTCCCCCACATGATAGGCCTCAAATACTTTATCATAGCTATCATGATACCCTCTGAATCTTATCTTATGATTAGATATCACAAGTTCTGTTAACTGATCCCCATATGCTAAGTATTTAAGGTCCTTCACCACTCTGATTGCCCTTCTTTGGACACTCTCCAAATTTCAGTGCTTTTTAAAAATTGTGATACTCAGAACTGAACACAATACATGTGGCCTGACAGAGTACAGTGGGACTATCACTTTCTTATTTCTGAAAGCTATGTCTCTCTTAATGCAGGCCAAGATTCCATTTTTTTTTTTTTTTTTAGCTTTTGACATCACACTGCTGACTGATGTTGAGCTTGCAATCCGCTAAAAAGAAACCTGGATCTTTTTCAGACAACTTGATGTCCAATCATTTCCCTTATTCTGAACTTGTGAAGTTGATTTTTTGTACCCAAGTGTCAAACTTTACATTTATGCCTACTAAATTTTATATTGTTTGATTTAGCCCAATACTCTAGGTCAACATCTTTTTGGATCCTGACTCTACCATTCAGTGTATTAGCTGTCCTTTCTAGCTTTGTGTCATTTGAAAATTTGATGAACATTTCATCTATACTTTTATTCAAAATCTGATAAAAAATATTAAATAGGGCTGAAAACAATTCCTCTGGTACTTCATTGAAGACCTCTAGCCAACTTAACATTGAACCATTAATGACTATTCCTTGAAGCCAGCTAATCAATCAGTTCTAAATTAACTTAATTATATTACCTATTCCGTATCTTTCCATCTTTTCTATAGATACATTTTGTCAAATCATTTGATAAAATCTAAGCAAACTATATCTCTAGCATTCCTCTAATGTACTAAATTTAATAATCTTGTCAAAAAAAATAAAGGTAGTTTGACTATTCATTATCGCTTTAATGATCTATTCTAGAATTTTCCCAGGAATTTGCAAGTCAAGCTCAGGGAACATCCAGAGGAAATAATTCTATTTCCTTTTGTGAAAATTGGGACATTTGCCTTTCTTCAGTTCAGCCCAACCTTTCTCATTTTCTACAATCTTTTAAATATCACTAATAGACTTCTCTCATATTTCTCACAATTCTCTTTTTCTCCAGGCTAAATATTCCCAATTCCTTTAACTGTTTCTCTATTTCTACAGTGTCATAATTATCATTGCCATGATAATCACCATTATGTAGTGAGGCTGTAGATTTTGGGGGTCCTTATAACCAAAATTTCTATTCCCACTGGTAAACTGGGTTCTCAAAGGGAAGATAGCTACACCCATCCCTCTGTGTACCAAGGAGTTGGAATATATTTCTAATGCTACTAACTCAAGTCCTCATTTCAGTGTGTTCACTCTGCCCCCATCCCAGTGCATGGCCATCAATTTATCTAGTTAACTGGTGTTTTAGCTTTTTATAAAGGATTGAAAAGCTATAGTAAGAATAGAAGTACAAGCACAACCCTCTCTTGCTATTCAAGGCACACTCTACTCTCAATGACTTTGTTCCCCAGGGAGAGTGAGCTTAAATTTGAACAGGTTGTTGTAAACCATTCAGCCTACCAACTTTATATATTCAACTTCTTCTTGAATCTTCTCTTCTCCAAGTTATATGTCAACAATTCACTTATGACATGAACTCAAAACCATTCACTATTCTGGATAATAATAATATGTACTAGTATTTGCATCATACACCTCTTTGGCAATATGGTAAAACCTATTGACCCCATCTCAGAAATTTTTTTTAAATTCATAATTAAAGGAAATGCTAAATATTAGAGGTTAGCAAAAATAAAGATGTATTTTTTCCTCAAATAAGTTTATGGATCACTTGAAATCTACCCACAAACTACTAAGGTCAAGAACCAGCTTAAGAACACTTATATTAGTTTTAGTTTTATTTTGTTTTGTTTTGTTTTGTTTTGTTTTGTTTTGTTTTTCAATTGCCAAGATCACACTGCTGATCTATAGTGGACTCCCAGTACACTGGAATCCAAATATTTTTCAGAACAATTGCTCTCTAACCATGCTTTCTCCATCTTACATTTGTGAAGTTAATTTTTGTCCCAAGATCAAGATTTTACATTTATTCATATTTAGTATTCCTCTTCTTAGATTCAGTCTACTGTTCAATCCTATCAAGATACCTTTGGATGCTGACTTTTCCATCTACTGTGTTAGCGCTCTCTCTCTCTCTCTCTCTCTCTCTCTCTCTCTCATCTTGGAAACATATAGCATCTATGCCTTAATCCAGGTCATTAGCAAAAATGTTAAATAGCTTAGGGCTAAATAGCTTAGGGCTAAGTACCGATCCCTGGAAAATTCTGCTAAAAACTTCTTGCCACACTGACATAGAACCATCAATAACTACTCTTTGATTTCAGCCATCCAACCAGTTTTGAATCCATCTAATTATATTATTGTCTAATTCATCTCTCTCCAGATTTTCTATGAGAATAGCATGAAGAACTTTCTCAAAGACTTGCCAAATATAATAAAGGCCCAATTAGTCAATGAGAGCCCAATTCTTATGGAAATCAGGACAACACTGGCCTTTCTCCAGTCTTGTACCTTTACTATAATTTTCCATGATTTTTCAAATATCATTTGCAACAGCACATCTGCTAGTTCTTTCAGGAGCTGAGGATATAGTTCACCTGGACTGGGTGACTTAAATTCATCAAGGGCAGCCAGCTGCTCTCTTCTTAGCTCTTTGTTTTGGGTACCAACTTCCCATTAGTAATTTGTGTCATCATTTCCATGGTAAAGGTCATTTTATTTTGTAGAAAAAACAGAAACAAATAATAACTGAGCAGCTCTGACTTCTCTCCATTATCAGTTATAATTATCCCATCCACCCCAAGCAAAAGCTCTGTACAATTTTTGATCCTCCTTCTCCCCAATATAACAAAAACAAAACGAGACAAATACATAACAAAACAAAATCATCAAATTACAAAAGCACCTTTTGTTTTCCTTCATTTTTCTCACCAATTCTAGTTCATCCTGAATTTAGCATTCCTCAGACTATTTTTACAGGATCATGCCATGCTCTTATATTCATCTTCTGTTACTTGGCTGTGCTTTTTTTTTTCTTCTATACGATTCTTTAAAAAATCTAAATGGTGATGTTCTTGTATCTCTCTAGATAAATCCCAGTTTTCCTCTTCATGAGAATTGTTTCTCTTTATGTTTTCCACATCTCTCATCCCCTGAAGGAGAATTCTATCTTTTCTCTGAACACTCTGAAGTCTGCTCTCCCCAAAATCTAAGGTGAATGGATGATTATGTTAAGATTTTACCTACTTCCTCATCATAAACTCTAGAATGGATTGGTCACTTCATCTCCATGTTCCCATTATTTCTACCTCAGTAACCAGTTTTTTTTTCTGTTTGTGAGATCAGATAGAGAATAGTGTTTGCCCCTTGTTAGTTCCTCCCCTTTGGGAGATATAAAATTATCATTAAGGAAAGTAAGGAAATCATTAGTGCTCTGGTTTGGGAAGAGAGAGCTCCAGTATGTTTCTAGATAATTGAAACCCCTTATCACTCTTATACTGTACTGGATCTGTGATCTGTTTCTCAAACTTCCCATCTATTTCCTGTTTCTTCCAGATGGTTTTTAGTATATTCCAATGACAAAATCATTTCTGTTCTCCTCCTTTGACCTTCACCCAAATACTCTTTGTCATGCTTTCCCACTTTGATTCCCGGGATTTCCTCAGCTGAATATATTGTCCTAATAAAGAGCATTACTCCCACCCTCCATCCCCAATTACCTATCCTACCTCTTTTGAATAAACTATACCTTTCTAGGACCACAGTTTTGTCATGGGTTTTATCCTACCAAGTCTCACTGAAATCTATGAAGTCTGATTGCTTCCTTTAGTTCCTATTTTTTGGTTGTTGCTTAAACTTTGGACATTTATGTATGTATTTGAGGCTATGGGTTTTATTACTAGCTCCTTTCTTGGGTTTTTATATTCTGTGAGTTTATATATAGGTATCCCACTTGCTTTTTTTTTTCTTCTTTGTAGAGTAGTAGTCTCTATGGTATATATAGAGTAGTCTTTATGGTATCTAACCTGGGGGATATACATATATACTCATACACACACACATATATGTGAATATATATTTGTGTATACATACACACACACAGAGGAAAAGCAACAGAGACAGCCAGAGAGAGACAGAGAAAGATACACACACACACATATACACACACAGAGACAGAGAGACAGAGAAAGAAAGTCAGAGACAAAGGAAGACAGAAAGGCAGTAAATCAGACTTGGACAGACAGAGAGAAGCAGCCCTTTCCAAATCTTGTTACTTTAAAGGCTTTTGATTAAATTCCCAAGACACCTTACAAATATATTCTTATCAGTCTTTGTTAGGTAAAACTGTCTCTGGCCAGAAATCTGCCATTTTAAGCCATGATCCAATATTCTGAATCCTATTCTCAGACACCACCTTCCTAGCCAGCTGTTCACTTCCCAAATTACTTTTTCTCTTCTGCATCCCTTCTCTTCAATGAGCAAAAATGGGGAAAACACAACCTGTGCCCTTATGGTCTTTGGTTTCTTGCCCAAGACTTTGTAATCATTGGCAATACTTTCTAGATTCCTTCTGGAAGAGCCATTTGTGCCCATGTGAATTACCAAAAGTAGGGAGTCATCATTCATCTTTGGAGATTCCCTATTATACCTTGGATACACTCCCTAGGAAAACAATGGACCCCTCTCTCATTATTAGGTCAGTAAATAGCTGCCTGGTACATCACCAACTACTACTTTCCTCTTCTTCCTCTGATCCTTACTAGCTAATCTCTCATCTCATGGTTTCTGTGATTCTTCTATATCATTCTCAGGGGGAACAACCAGCTTCTTCCTCCATAGAGCATCCAGCTCTCTCCTAAAGAGGAATCTGTTTTTAAGCCCTTTTGTACAGATGTCCTTCTCATTCTCTTTCTCCTTTTTATAACACTCATTTTTTCATTCTCCATCATTTTGCAGCATAGAACAGTATTTGGATTGAAAGGATGTGAGACTAAATCCTTGGCTGTACTACTCACTACCTCATATGAACTTGAACAAATTATTCAACCTCTCTGATGGTCAAACCTCCTTTTTGCCCCTCAGAATCCATTCCCTTTCTCACCCCCCCCCCCCACCATTAAAGCTTGTTTCTGTTTCCTCCCTAACAACCTAGAGAAGGAGAAACATTCTTCTAATCCTTTCACCTCTTCTAAGAGGGAGACAAACTTATATCTGTATAGTCCTCAGTCTCTCCTCTCACCTTTCTCCTTAAGGTTTCCTGTATCTACAGTGTCAACTCCTTATTAGTGACGCAGATAAGTCACTCATTTATAGCAGAAACACAAACATCAATACTTGGTCTCAGACAGAGGCTTCTAGAATTTGCACTTGTCTAATCTAGTTTTTTTTTTTTTTTTTTTTTTGGAAATCCATGGTCACCTGCACTTCATGTATAATTAACTATTTTACAAGTGAGGAAACTAAGGTTCAGAAAGTTAATGATTTTCCATGGTCACAAAACTAATAAATAGCAAATCTAGTTCTTCTGGCTTCAGGGCCAGTGACTTTCTATTCCATTATGATGTCTTTAAGATATAATTTCACTATCACATCCTTTGGTCCAGACAGTATCTACAAATTGTATTAGAGTAGCTAAAACTCAGATTTAATTTTTTAGCATTACTGCCCAATGCCAAGTTGATGTTTTACTAAAATCTCTAGGATTTTTCATTTGAATTGCTATAATTATATAGGTACCTTTTGAAACCCAAGTGAAGAACTTTGCATTTCTCCTTGTTAAATTTTATCTTATTTAATCTCATCTCGTGTTTCAAACAATGGATCTCTTTTCAGAATTCTTATTTTATCATCTAATACATTATCTTCCCAACACTGCCATTGGAAAATTTTATTAGCATGCCTCCATCCAAATTAATGGATCAGTATTCAGTAGTGAATAGCATAAGATCAAGAATAAAACCCCAGGTACTCCTCTTGAGACATCCCTCTAAACTGACATAGATTCATTAATCCACATTTTTTAACAGTTGTTCAATCAGCAAAATGTCTACCTAACTACAACAACAACATCTAAGCCAACATCTTGTTCAGATGAGAGTCAGACAGAAACTTACTCAAATACCCTGATGAAACTGAGATATTGTATATATAGTATATTTCTGATTTTAACAGTTCCATCATTCTCATTAAAAAGGGGAATTAGTTGTTTTTGGAGACTGCAAACTCAGAAAAAGCAGAGGCAAAAAAGCACAGCATCTATGTAAGGAAGAGCTAGAAGGTGATCTTGGAAAGGGAGATTGAGAGTCAGATTTTGAAAATCTTAACTATCAGGTTAAGGAGCTCTTGGATACTATAATTGAGTCAGAGATTTGGAATAACAGTATGACAGAATTCTGAAATGTTCACATTGGAGGGACCTTAAGAGACCATTCTCATCTA